>NC_140477.1:20275091-20565091 GCF_051167445.1 Perissodus microlepis | reverse complement strand
CAGAAACAGGAAAATGCAGGATTTGGGCTGAAATGGGGAAAAGTGGTTAGCACTAGTGCCTTAAAGCAAGAAGGTTGTAGGTTGAAGCTTGTTGGTCAGCTGGGCCTTTCTGTGGAGGTTGGATGTTCTCCCACAGTCCAATGAAATGCTGCTTAGGTTCATTCCACAGAAAACTGATAGAAACTAACAGAGTTGATAAAGAATAAAGAGAAATGTGATTATTTAAAGCCTTTGAAGTGCTTCAGATGATCTCTGTCCACTCATTCATTCATGTAAGCTTTCTAATGCAGCTTTGATCTTCACAGTCTGCTTTATGAAACTCATTCTAACCCTGAATGTCAGTGTTCCTCCTTCTCTTTCCCATCATTCATGCTGGCAGTGGAGGAGATTTGGATGTTGGACTGTGTTTTGGATGATGTGTGTATGTTTGTGTTGGACTGCTGTCTGTAAAGCAAACGGCCATTTTGCTATGGATTTCAGTGTCAGAAAGACTTTAAGGTGGAATGAAGAGTTTGAGAGTTCCACAGTGAATTAGGATTCAAAAGTTATTGAATCATTTTCCTCATAAACCAAACAAAATGATTGACAAACATGTTTTTTACAAACTCAGTGTTGGACTTGGATCAGCAGGATAACCTGATATTTAAAGGCATTTTAGTCTCGCGGTATGAGAGTCCAGTTATTAATATTTATGGATGATGGTCTTTCAGTGTTACACTTTGTAGACGCTCCCTGAGCCTCACAGCCAGCTGCACATAGACCAGTTGACATTACCCAGCATTAGAGGCGGGTGTAAAAAATTAATTTTCCCATTTAAATCGTTTTAATTTGAATTAATTGATTTTTAATACAAATGTATTTTGCCAGAATCTCAGGTTAAAGCTCACAAACTATTTCAACAACCAGCAAATAGCTAAAACAGTAAATGAGAGCAGCTAAACACACAAAGATGAAAACAGAGCGTGGAACTTTCACTCGACGCCACATACACGCCGTCGGGGCTGAAAGTCAACAGCTCACAGATCCTGAAGCTGCAGGTTTCATCTCTCTCCAAACAAAACTGACTGAACCAGCAGCAAAAGAAGATCCAAACTCTGCTTCACGTTTGATAAATATGCTCATTAATTCTCTGTAATGATCTGCGTCTGGAGGAGGAGGATTTGGACCCAAACGCAAGCACGGACAATAGCGTAGCTGTTAGAAAATTTATTAACAATGAAAGGCAAAATAAAAACCAAAGCGGAGCATTGCAGGGAGCTATGCTAACAAAAACCTAAACTGGGAATAGCTACAAAGTAACAACGAAAAGAACAAAAACCTGCAATGAGAAACTTGAAAACCTGAGACTTGAAACCTTGGACCATGGAGAAACACACGGCAGAAATACAGTGGCAAACACACAGACAAACCAGCAACTAACACAGTGAAACGCAAGGCTTAAATACACAGAGGGATAATGAGGGAATGAGACACAGAAGGGGAACACAGCTGGGAGGAATGAGACCTAACGAGACAGGGGGAGCAAAGCTAGAAACACAGACATCAGACATGAACCTGAGGGGGTAGGGCTAAATAAGTATATACTTCTGCCTACTCCTTTTCAAACAACTGTATGGAATGATTTTATGAAACGTTGGTGAATGTATATGTTTGAAATAAAAAAGAACTGAACTGAACTGAACTGAACATGAACCTTCAAAGTAAAACAGGAAACAAGAAACAAAGATGCAGACTAAGAAACACGGACTTTACACGGGCAGAATAAACCTAAACTAAACACGAGACACAACCTAAGAACTAATTCCTCACCAAGAATAACTGAAACAGATCTATTAAAATAAAAAACAAAGCTCCAGAAAATAGTCCATGATGCAAAAATAAACCAAAGCATAAAACTGAAAATGCTGGGTCAACACTGACCCAGAACCGTGACATTCTCTCTGACTTTGGCTGTTACTGCCTGCACAGCTCTCTCTCTCTCAGTGTACTCCAAGAACAGTTTACCTTCAAAAATCTGTTTCTGCATCATTCACTGTTTATTACCCACCAGTCTGCTGTTGTGTTCAGTGCTGTCGGCCTCTGACAGTAAAGCCTCATTTCTGCTGTTCAATGTAAACTTTTTAAAATGATCACAGATTACAAACTCTCAGCTGTGTCTGTAATCAAACCTCTGTAACTTTGCTTCACTTCAGCAGCATCAGGTCATGTTCACATGTTGATTCGTGGTTTTCTTCAGTTTTTGATTGACTGCAGAATATTTTGAAGGTTATCTACTATAAAAAGCCAGAACAGGAAAATCTGTTTCTGTTTGATACTCAGTTACTTTGACACAAAGGCCTCTGCTGTGATGATCACATCTCTGATCAAGTCTCACAGTGTCAGAACTGATAAATGATCAGAATTAGAATATTTCTGACTGTCTGCTGTGTGCCGTGACCTTTGACCTGCTAAAGAGAGTCAGCTATGGATTATTCATTGTTGTGTCTGATACTTAGAACTGTGAGGAAGAACGCTACACAGTTAATCAGGTTCCCCTCTCTCTGAATTAGGAAAGGTGGGCAGGCCACGTGTGGGCCGCAGGCCATACATTGAGTATCACTGTTTAAAATGTGAACATTGTTCTGCTACAGTCAATGGACTAAACCAGAGAAGAAGAAAACAGACTTTACCATGAAGATCCTCAGTGTGGATCAGTATAATATCAGCCTGATGTCTGCAGTTTAGTGTCAGCACAACTTTCACATCATATTCATCTCAGCACAACTAAAACATGCTGACTGACCTCACAGTTTCAAGTCTACATCCTGGACTCTCCAGAAAACCACACAGATGCTTCACTCCTGAATCCTGGAGGTTGTTGTTATACAGGTCCAGCTCTCTCAGATGGGAGGGGTTGGACTTCAGTGCTGCTGCCAGATAATCACAGCTGATCTCTGACAAACCACAGTTCCCCAATCTGTATAAAGAATGAAAGATGTAAGTTTATTAGACAAAGTGTGAGCTTGAAATCATTCAGTGGTTCATAATCTGTTCAGAGCTGAAGAAGGTTCAGAATGTAGAAGTTTAGAAAATGGAAACTCCAAACAGCTGAAGCCAACAGCAAGTAGCTTCAAACAAACACAACAAGAGAAAAAACTCTCAATGTTTCACATTAAAGTCGAACATTTCTAACAAGAGTATTTTAAAGACAGCGTCACTGATGATCATCTTCTGCTCAGTAAAACTTTGGTTTTCCACATGTGAGTGTTAATGATGCACAAAAGCCTGTGAGTGCAAAGACGGAGCGAGGAGGATGACAGAGAGATGGTACAAGAGCATCAAGAACCTGGCGAGGAAATGAGCAGAAGGATTTTGGAGCCTGTTGGATTGAAGCTTTCACAGAGACATGTTTGACTGGACACCACCACGACACAGACTTTTATTTTTTTTAATTTACATGTAGATAAAGATAATGGTATACTTTTTTGTTACTAGTAATCCTGAATTGTAGCAATAAAAAAAACTGTCAGTGTGATTACAAGGCTAAGAAAACAATGTTGCTGTCTGAACCATTCTGGGGTAACACATCACTTTTTGTTGAATTTATAGCAATTATAACAATTTCAATTTACTTTTAACAACTTTTAAATAACTGAAAACAAAATATTTGAAGACTTTTTCAAGCCTGTGTTTAAAAAAATAACTCTTTCCAATGGCAGTCACCTCTGGATCCTATCAAACTGTTTAGACACATCACCTATAAGATAATATGGGTTTTTTTCTTTTTTTTGTCGAACAAAAAATTATATTTGACAACAATTATAGCAGTATTAGTAAACAGCCCCCCCAACCCATCCAAAACAATGCAACCACGGCCCAGCCAGTAACCAAAACAGGGAGCATCGATTCACTGTTCCAGTGTTACCCATGAAAAAAGATTATCATGATCTTTTACCCAGTATAAGTGAGTAATGCAACAAAAAATTTGCCTCCTGCGCTCCACGGTCTTTGTAATAAACTCTGTTTCAGCTTAGGTGGCTTTTTGTTCCAAATAAAGGAAGAAATGTGACTGTTCAGATTGTTAAAAAAGACTTTGTTAAAAACATTGAAAAAAAAAATACTAAAATTTAGGAAATATGCTCATCTTGATGATATTTATTCTACCACCCAGCGAAAGAAGCAAAACTCCAATTTTCCAAAATCTTCTTTAAGCTTCGACTATAAAGGAAGGTAGTTTTATACAAGTCTTTGTGGTTTTGTGTCACCCAGATGTCCAAGTACTTAAACTTGTTATAGCTGGGTTTAAAAGGGCCTAAAATAGACTAAAAATTCCCCAGTTGTCATACCGATAGGCATTGCCTCGCTCTCCCCAAAATTTTCTTTATATCCAGAAATTGTCCCAAATTCCTTAAGTATGCATTAAGGTGACCTTGAGGTTCTTAAAGATGCCTATAAATAAAATGTATTATTATTATTATTATAAGTATATCCAAAAGTTTTTGGAGGCTATTCGATGGGTTGGAAATAAATAAAAGGATGTCGTCGGCATAAAGAGAGACATCATGTTCGATACCCCCTCGATGTTTTCCCTCAACACCAACACATTGTCTCAGAGCAACAGCTAGTGGTTCAATTGAAACAGCAAAAAGAAGAGGAGACAGAGGGCATCCCTGTCGTGGGGGACAGATTATTGTTAGTCCGGAGGGCTGCTAGAGGGGAACATAAAAGGCAAATTTTTTAAGCGTTTCCAATGTATTACCTTTAACATTGGTATAAATTATATTTAATAGACCTCTACTGTTAAAAAAAAGAATGCCTATTAAAGCCCATCTGGTCTGGTGAAATAATGGAGGACAAATACTTGTGTAAGCGACAGGCCAACACTTGAACCAGGATCTTGGTGTCTGTGTTGAACAAAGATATTGGACGACATGAACTACAATCTAAATGGTCTTTTTTCTGTTTTACAATTAAACAGATCACTGCTTGATGCATTGTTGGAGGCAAGGATTGTGAGAGGAAGGATTTGTCAAAAGTTGATTTTAACAGTGAATTCAGTTGGTCAGAAAACTTTATGAAAAAATCAGATAGATACCCGTCGGAGCCAGTAGATTTTCCAGACTGCATGCTCCGTATGGCCGTTTCAATTTCAAAATTAGAGATAGGTTCCTCCAGACTAGCGATCGCATCTTCTCCCAAGGAGGGAATATCAAGTCTTTCAAAAAGGTTTTTTTAGCGCTACGTCATCATTTGCCTGGGAGGAGTCTGATAGTATTTTTAAAAACTTATTTAAATCTTGGTTACCTGTAGACCTTATTCCCTGTTCATTGTGGATCTCAAGGATAGTTGGTTAGCTGTTCTTTGTCGTATAGCTGGTGAGCTAACAACTTGCCTGTTTTTTCTCCATGTTCATAAGCATAGCTGTGCAACTTTGAAATCAGATACTCAGCCTGTTTTGTGAGATTGTATTCATTTTGGGATTTTAACTGCTGTGTATATAATACAGGCTCAGGAGAGTGGCTATACACAGCATGTAATTTCATCAGCTAACTGAGAGAGGCACTTTTATTCTGTTTGGCACAAAATGAAATTATTTGATGCTTCTCAGATGCTTCTAGAGATTCCCAAATGACTGATGATGACATCTCTGGGGTCTGATTGATAGCAAGAAAAAAAAAATCTCACTGAGACCTTTTGTAACTGACAAACTCTTCATTCGCTATCAACACGGAGCTTAATCTCCAGAGCAGGCATCAGGAATACGCATTGAAAAAACAACAGGAGAATGATCTGAAATCACCAGAGTCTATAATCACATTCTGTAACTAAAGGGAGAAGTTATTTTTATCCCCCCCAAAAATAGTCTATACGATACGTTTTATGGAAAAAAAAGTGTATTGATGTGAAGCAGGATAACGAAATCTCCATACATCAGCTTAGCCCATAATTATCAAGAAAGCTCTGAATGATGCCTGGTGACTTTGGACTAAGCGTACTTTTGTGTGAACTGAGGTCCATAGCACATAATGAGCAGTTTAGGTCTCCTGCAAAGATGATATTGTGTGATGACATATTGGGGAGACGCGTAAAGACATTAGTGAAAAAACTGTGATCGTCCCAATCAGGGGCGTAGATATTTGCTAAGATCAAAGGAAAACCATATACCGTATTTTACACACTATAAGGCGCACTTAAAATCCTTTAATTTTCTCAAAAATTGTCCTTGCGCCTTATGTATGAATTCTGGTTGTGTTTACTGACCTCGAACCGATTTTATGTGCTACACGGCGCTCAAAAATCTGTCAAAAATGTTTTAGTATGACTTTGGTAAGCTACGAAGCTGCACCGACTGATGGATCATTGGAGCATTATGGCTGCCGTAGTCAGGAGCCTCGCGGTCCAAAACTCCGCCTTCTTCAGGTCCCAAAGTCAAGCTCGCTAGTAGAGCAGGGCGATATGGCCAAAAATATTTATCACAATATAGATTTGAAAATTTGCGATAACGATATAACTGACGATATAATTGATGCAAGACAAAATACAACTCCACAACTTTACTAGCACAAAAAAAACCCCATCCATTTATTTTCACTTAAATAAGCAGCTGTTTTTTATGTGCATTAAAGATATATAAAAATTTAACAGTGCAAATGCAAATTCCTTGCTGAAAGTTTAACCAAAAAACATTTCCAGTAGAAATGGGCTGACATATCCTGAGCATAACCATGTATAATATCCACTGAAGTTAAAAAGAGGTTCTTTGCAACATTAAACTGCAGTGTGCCAAATAAAAAAGTCAAATATGTATATTTCGGACCATAAGGTGCACGGGATTATAAGACACATTAAGCGAAACAAAGCTGTCAGATAAATCAAACTTTATTCAACTCATTCTTCTTGCTTCCTCCACTTCTGTACCATTGATTCATTAATGCTGTATTCTATCACAGCTGCTCTATTCCCATGTTGTTGCAGTATATTAATGACTGACCTCGTATTGTGGATGGATTATCTCAGTTGTTCTCCTGACTGAAGTTTGGTCCGTTTACAGCATCCTGCCATGCGATTGCATTTGTCTCTAACCATCAGGAACCTTCACATTAACTTTTATCGAGTGGAAAAAAAGTTAGCATTCATCCTCCAGCTTCACTGTTTATGTTATGCTAACATAGCTGTGTCGCTAGCGATCACGTAGCACATCATTATATACCAGTTAGCCCAACTTCTGTAACCCTACAAACGTCACATCCGTTACCCATGCTTTTTTGGCCATGTGCGTATGAAAACAAAGGCACTGCGCATGCGTGTTTTACCCATATTCTATCACGATATTTCATTTTCTTACCGTTGCCTAACATTGTACCGGTATTACCGTGAATGGTAATAATAGTTAATAATCCACAACTATTTTCAGTTGCAGATGATAAAGGATTCAGAAAGTTTATTCATGCAGGCCCATATGACAGAGCAAGGGAATAGATTTGGTTTTGGCATTGGTGGGGACAGATGATTCAACCACCGAACCGTGCTTGAAATCCTTGAAAATGCTTGAATTTTAATATTGTCTTTTCAAGGTTTGAAAAGTGCTTTAATTTCAGATCTGGTGCTTAAAAGTGCTTGAAAATGTAATTGTATTTCATTCACCACAAATAACTATCTGACTGAATAGTTTTATTATTAGATAAAGAAATAAAATGAGTTGCAAAAGCAAAATTTCTCCGCCTGGGCTGCCTTGCACCTTGCACGTCAGTCTGTTTCAATGTGTGACACCGCCCCTCCCACGAGCAGTTGGGGCTGAGTGCAATAAACATGCCTGGAGGCTGCAGCTTTAATGAAGGTTGGCTGGAAAAGGAGAATTACAAATTATGGATAAGAAGAGGTCCGAATCCACGCGTAGCCATATGCAAAGTTTGCAAAAAAGATTTGCAGCTTTTCATGATGGGGGAATCTGCCCTTTCGAGTCACATGAAAGGTAGGTCTTAGTAACAAATTTTTTTTCTGTGCACGTTACAGTAATGCTAATTTGTTTATGTTCGCTAGCTAGCGAATCCGCGGGAGAAGTTATTAAAATGGATTGAGTGTGAAGCAGTATGGCAGAACAGTAGCCTGGTACATAATTAGCTAATTCAAGGAATCCGAAAAAAGTCTACAAAGCAGCGAAGTTGTCAACACCTAATTAGATGAATACAGGGTTGTTTTTTTATGTATTTTGCAATCTGCAATGTTTTTCAAGTATTATGTTGGTGCCTTGTTGGTGAATCTCAATGCATTCTGGCCGGTCACTGCCATCCTGGGAGGCTAATTTTCAAGGAACAAAATTCACATCCCCTGATTTAAAATGTTTCGTTCTTATTTAACCCTTTAAGACCTACCATAGAACCAAGTCCGCCAGAGCTTATATTATATTTTTACTTGCTGTGGAGCCATTTTTGGGAGCATTTCAAGTTGCTATACATCAATACAACCATTATAGCCCAAATTTTAATAATATGTCTGCATTAAGTGCATAGTACTTACATAAATTGCAAAAAAGTGCAGTAAACTACAAAAAAATTGAAAATCGTTTTTGTTTTTTTAACATATATTTCTAGTTAGAGAAATTTAAGAGGCTTATCCCTCAAAACTGTAAATACAAAAAAGTTGCACAAACTAGTTTCCCACCACAGGAAACTTATTTTGAGTGTCTTCATAGTTTTATTTTTGAAATACACCAATTTTCATATACTGCAGGAAAAACGAAAATAAATATTAAACTATTTCCAGCAGTGCAATATGAGTCCTAAGCATCCCAGAAACGATACAGAAAGTCATAAAATCAAACATAACTTTTAAAAACACCAGTATAGGCTCATGAGGCCTTGATGGTAAAAAACTACATTTCCGCAAAATGACGTCACTTCCGGTTTCGGCCAGGTCATGGCGGACATGCGACAGTTCACGCTGATGGACGTAGGAAGTGTTACGAACAGCTGATCGGATCGGCAAAGCGTGTTTCTGGAATATTATGTTTTTGTTGCTGCAAGCGCTTTTTATGCAATTTTTGCAAAGCTATATGAGGAAGGAAACTGTGACCTAGGACAAGCTGATGGCATAAGATGTAAGTACAACTCCTCCGGTTTCATATGCAAAAAAAAGTTATTGCGCTAGCTTACGTGGTTGCAGTGCTACCGGGATTTTAAAATAGTTACGCAAAATGGAGCGTGTCCGCTCCGACCCTGAATTAAATCTAACATAAAAAAAAATATTTAAATTCAGGAGGAAACATTTACATAATATGACCATTTCAAACTCTGCCACTCTGCACTCCTCCGCCTCTGCCTTGTTTGAGTTTTGGACGAAATGTATTCTGGGATATTTGCCTGGTTTTAGCTACAGTAGCTAGCGAGCTGATTGGAGACCAAAATAACCAATCCGAAGTTTTTGCATCCAAGTCTGTGATTAGTTGGTTTTGTGGCACAAATATGATGGTGTATAGAAAGAGATGAACAGGGGCAGAGATGTTGAAAGCGCAAGTAACACTGCGAGCAGGCCCGCAGAGATCTGAGCAAGAACAAATGCAAAAACTGAGCAAGAGGGGCTGCTATTGTGTGTGTGTGTGTGTGTGTGTGTGTGTATGGATAATAGCAAACCCTGAAATACATTTTTTGCACGCAGCAATGAACTTTGTTCCTTAAAATTTTGCCCTTCTTTGCTAAAAATAATTTTCTCCTCAAAATGCAACACTTGTACTTGCAAATTTTTTTTTATGTGCGCTCAGAATAGTGGCACAAAAATAACACCATAGTATTCAAGAACAACTAATTGGGGGGAAATAATGGTAATAAGAGGAGCTGATCCATATAGGTTAAAAGAATAGTCACTTTTTTAAGCACTACCTAAGTTACAGTAACAGTTAAATGTATTTTTTTTTTAAAGTTAAACAACTTGTCTCCTGTTTCTCGTGTGTCATTTAGGAAAGAAGCATCAAAATCTAATGGCAAGGCTTATTAATCGAGGTCCGGCAGTGGGTGATTTTTTCCAGTCAACAAGCCACACCCCAAACAGTAAAGCTAGATCCACATCAACATCCAGCAGTGTAGAGAGTGATAGTGCAGCGGAAAGCGCCAGTGTGGTAGAAGCAAGGGTTGCCCTCTACCATCCAAAGAGACATTTAATCCACATCCGACTACCACAAAGACAGCAAGCACTATAACATCATTTATTACATCAAATCCAACTCTAAAAGCAGAAATATGCTGGGCAACAAAAGCTGTAACGAGCCACTATTCCTACAAATCATGTGAGAATGTCGGGAACATATTCAGAAGCATGTTTCCTGACAGTGACATAGCAAAACAGTTTACAGGTGGGGAAAAAAAGTGGCATACTTTACTGCATTTGGGATTGCGCCTCATTTCTCCTCCTTAATGAAAGCTAAAGCCAATAAAGAATCTGCATATGTACTTCTATTTGATGAAAGTCTGAATAGGGAAATGAAGAAATGCCAGCTTGACATTCACATGAGATTCTGGAATGATAACCAAGTAAAATCACGGTACCTGACATCATTTTTCATGGGTCATCACACTGCAGACCAAATGTATGAGAAGATTGAAAAAGTGTGTTCTGATATGGGCTTCCAGAATCTGATTCAGCTGTCAATGGATGGTCCAAATGTGAATTGGAAGACCTTCTCACTAGCCCAGCATAACATTGAAGAACAAACAAAAAAATGTTAAATGTTGGAAGTTGTGGTTTGCATATCCTACACAATGCCTTCAGAGCAGGGTGTGCATCCACAGACTGGGATCTGGCAAATGCTCTTTCAAGCCTTAAATGGCTATTCAAGGATGTTCCAGCACGTAGGGACGGTTACACAGAAGTCACTGGTTCCACATCCTTTCCTCTTGACTTCTGTAATCATCGATGGCTGGAAAATGTGGAGGTGGCTGAGCGTGCCCTTCAGATTTTGCCCTTTCTGAAAATGTATATTAGTGCTGCCAAAACAAAAACTGTAACAGAGCCAATTACGAAGTCTTTCAAAATGGCTCGGATGATTCTGAAAGATGAACTCTTCCCAGTAAAGCTCAACTTCTTTATAATGGTAGCTAGGGAAATCATGCAATTTTTAGTGTTATACCAGACTGACAAACCCATGCTGCCATTTATGTGCAGTGATCTCACAAATATCCTGAGGAGTTTAATGAAGAAGTTTATCAACCCCAGTGTCATGAAGAATGCAGCTACCCCGTTAAAGCTTCTTCAAGTTGACTATTCTGATCCGGTCAACCACATGGATGTCACCAAACTGAGAGTTGGATTTGTCACAGAGCGAGCCCTAGAAGAACACATAAAGAACAACCCAGGAGCTGAGAAGCTGAGGCTCGAGTTCAGGCAGAACTGTAAGGTGTTTTTGTTGAAGATGGTCACCAAGCTCTTTGAACGAGCACCCCTTAAATATCCTCTTGTAAGAAGCCTGTCGGTTTGGGATCCAAGGGTGTTCCTCAAGAGCAAAGAGTTAAGTGTCCGAAAACTCACCACAATTCTACAAATCCTTGTGGAAGCTGGCCGCATCAAAGAAAAATGCTGTAATAAAATTCTGAGGGAGTTTGGCCATTTTTATGACCACAGCATGATTTCGGCATCAGATTCTTTCAGGAACTTCAACCCACTAAGTGGAAGATAGATGAATTTTACGATGAACATTTATCCAACAAACCAGACTTTCACCACCTGTGGAAGGTAGTAAAACTTGTCTTGGATCTCTCACATGGTCAAGCCTCTATTGAGAGAGGTTTTTCCGTTTACAAGGAGGTGATGGTTGAGAACCTTAAACAGCATTCACTGATTGCTCAGCGGGTCATTATTGACCATGTAAACCATGTTGGAGGTTTGCACAATGTAGCCTACACAAAGGAGCTACTGCTCTCTGTAGCTGCAGCCAGGCAGAAGTATCACATGTATCTTGAGGACCAAAGATGTCTAAAGCAACATGAACAGAAAGCACAAAAGAGGAAAGGACTCATGGAGGAGATAACAGAGATAAAAGCCAAAAAGAAAAGAATGGAGGAGGATATGCAGGTTCTCCTAAAGTCTGCTGATCTGAATGCAGAAAAAGCTGAGTCGGAAGGAAAATTGTGCTGTATCTCAAAGTCCAATGGGCTTCGAAGAGCTGCAAAAGAAAAGGCTAAAACTCTGGAGGTTTTGGAGAAACAGCTAATGAGACGTTGACCGATCGTTTTTTTTTCTTTCTATCGGTTTTGTTTTTCTTTACTCGAAGAGATCAAATTATTGGTGGGGACAATTCAATAATTGCTGGATATTGGTGGGGACATGTCCCTTCCGTCCATGCCAAATCTACGCCCTTGTGACAGAGAATATGCATCTTCTTTTTGTTTTCATAATTTATATTTAATTGTGTTGTGGTTTGCAGTGTTTTGTGTTGTTTCACTTCAAATTTGTAAAAGGAAAAAGCTGAAAATTTAAATAGTTAAAAGTTGAAATGTGAATAGTTGATTTTTGTATTATATGATTTATTTATTACATTTTATGTGGAGTGAATAAATAAAAGTATATTTATGGTGGCCCCTACAGACAAAGCACATACAAACTTCAAATCACGTAAAAACTCCAAAACACGTACAAACACCGAAGCACGTACAAACTCCAAAACACGTAAAAACTCAGAAGCACATAAAAACTCAAAACACGTACAAAAGACAACAGAAGTGCTCCAGGATGCTAGGGGCAGTGTTGAACTTTTGTTACCTAGTGGCTACACAAGCTAGCAAGTACCAACGACCGGATTTGATGTGTGGTAATAACAGGTAAATGAACATTTTTTTTATTTTTTATTATTTGACTATATATGAATGCTTGTGTATAAATACACAAACAATACACATATGCTTTCATGCTTTCAATTGTGTAATTTAAGTGATCTAGGTAGCTCTGTTTTGGAAGTTCAGTTCATGCTAGAAATGTGTTTTGGAGTTTGTATGTGCTTTTTGGAGTTTGTACGTGTTTTGTCTCTAGGGGCCACCGCATATATTTGTATATAAACATATATAAATAAAACCACTTTTTTTTAACATTAGTAATTCCTTTTGTGCATAATTTTATATTAAATTAAATAATTTAATTAATTTAAAGCAACAAAACAACCTGAAGAGCCGGATCGGAGCCGAAAGAGCCGGCTCTTTTTAGTGAGCCGAACCGAAAGAGCCGGTTCTCTAAAAAGAGCCAGAAATCCCATCACTAATTTACAGTGGCCCCTTGAGACAAAGCACGTACAAACTCCGAAGCACGTACAAAACACAACAGAAGTGCTCCAGGATGCTAGGCACAGTGTTGAGCTTTTGTTACCTAGTGGCTACACAAGCCAGGAAGTACCAACGACTGGAGTGTGTGGTAGTAGGGCTGGGCGATATGACCCAAAATTCATATCTCGATATTTTTTAGCTGGATGGCGATATACGATATATATCTCAATTTTTTTTTAAGCCATAAGGTAAGAACAAAAAGAGAGTTCATAGTCAAAGCTGTGTCCCAGATGTCACACAGGCACTTTTATTAACATACAGCATAGATGTACATGAAAAACTTACTCAAAAATAAATTATGAGCATTTATTAAATAATAATGCTCCATAAATAAAAGAAAACAATGTTGTTTTTGTGCATAACAAAAAGCTCACAATTGTGCAGTCAAAATGTAAACTAACATACGGTGACCATAATAACAAAGACAGATTTCACAGCTGCTCTGTTTCCAAGTTCTACTATGTGACTGACAGCCTGGAGTTTGAAATCCTCTTTGTAACCACGTCGCTGAACAGGTGCCATTTATGGTCCTTATGCAAACACAGTACGGTAATATTACGTTGAAGCACAGTATGTATTACTCTGCGAGGCTCCTCTGTAGCCGTAATGCTTCGACAATTAATCAAGTGGTGCAGCTCCGTAGCTTACCAAAGTTGTACTAAAACATTTTTTGACAGATTGCTGAGCGCCGTGTACCACATAAAATCGGTTCACAATCATCAAGCACAACCAGAATTCATATACAAGGCGCACTGTCAACTTTTGAGAAAATGAAAGGATTTTAGGCCGTGCATGGCGTTAGTGTGGTTAGCTCATTAACACGTTGACGCTGTCCAGCCCCACGCACGGGGCGATGCGCAGTAACTAGTTAACAGAGATTTGCTGTGTCCATCTTGTCGTTGCCTGCAGGTGCAGAAATGGGGGAGGGGGAGGAGTTGTGTTCAGTGAAGGAGAGAGGCGAGGCCGAGTAACGTTGCGTAGAGACAAAAGTGGACGAAAGAGAGGCAAACTTGTGGCTCCACAAGCTGTTCCTTCTGCTCTCAAACTGTCTTTATTTTTATCTGCAGCCTCTGTTTTGTTCATGCTCATCTTTGCCTGTGTCCTGTGCGTTCAAAGCGTTGTCTGGTTCTCTAGTCTCTCTGTGTTGCCCATGTCCTTAATTAGCTATGCCATATGTCCTTAATGCTTCGTCTTTATCTGTAATCGCTGTCTGTGCTCTCTTTTCATCCTCTGTTGTATCTTCTGCTCTCAAATAGTTTTTTTCTTTAGCTGGGGTCTCTATCTGTGGTCCTGGTTCATTTTTGGCTGCATCCTCTGTGCCCAATGCCTTGTCTTTATTTGTTGCCTTTATGATGCCTATTTTCATCTTCAGCTAAGTCTTTTGTGCTCAATCCTTGGTCTTTTTCTTTGGTCTCTCTCTGTGCTCTCATTCCTTCCTCTCTTGTGTCTTCTGCTTTGAAATTTTCCCTGGTTGTAGCCTCTGTCTGTGATCCATGTTCGTCTTTGTCTATGTTCTCTGTGCTCAGAGCTTTGATTTTGTATGTAGTTTCTGTCTGCAGGTGACTAGAAGCTTCTTTGTCTGTTGTATTCACCAGGGGACCATTTTCATCTTTTGTCTTCTTCATTATCTGTAGTGACTGTTTGTATATTTTTTAATTTTAGGAGAATTCCAACATTTATACTTTTTAAGAAGTTCAGTAGGACAAGTGTTCTGTGCCGTTTGTGTCTTCTTTCTCCATGGCTTTTCCTTTTTCTGCAGCATTTTCTTTGTCTTTAGTGGATCCCAATATACCTTCTGCTGTAAGGCCAATGTGTTCACAATTATCGTCACAATCTTCCTCTTCACTACTCTCTGTAGTCCCCATCCCTGGTGTATCTTCATCACCTGTTGTGTCTTCTTCTACCCTCGCTTCCGCTTTTCCCTGGCCAGTCTTCATATGCGAGTGTTTTCCAGATGTGTTTCCTACTGTCAGGTCAATAAAGTAACTTCACTGTTACTTTCATCTTTGCTGCTGTCTGTGTCAGTGATGTTTGCTTGCTGTTAGGTCCTCCTTTTCACAGTTTCCTAATCAGAGAGAAGCTGGTTTTCCTGGGATGCCAAACTTCCTCCATGCATTTTGAAATAATGTCAGCATCTTACAATAAGGCCCTCTATTGGTGTTGGCAAAAATTAATTGTGATGATTCACCAGGGTATCTGCAGCAGTACACAAAGCGTTGAAACCATACATATTCCTCTTTTGTTAGGGGAACAAGTGCATGACCAAATGTTTCTTTAGTCTTGTGCTCTTTTGCTTGTAAAAGAATCAGCAGCTAAATTATGATACACAGTCATTAATGTTCCTGGTAAAAAAAAAAAAAAAAAAGCTGAATTACTACTTACTACACTATTCATCTTGTTGGGACACAATTTGCAAATCTGAATCACTCATTTACCAAAACTCTAAACACATTCTCAGCCACAAAACTCATTTAGCAGTGTGGTGCACTCGTACCCAGAATGATGCACACAGGCTACAGAAGTTAAACACAACTAACACTGTTGTCATCTTTTACACACTACCACTTAAAATTGAAAACACATGCTGCGACCTCCTCTCAGGGGTGGATCTAGAGAAATTTTCTTAGGGTGGCATGAGGGTGGCAAAGAAATCAAATGGGGTGGCAAAATCAAAGCCTTTTTTTCAAACACATATGCAAGTGGTTATATGTGGTTAAACTAATTCAAATGCAGTAAGTATACATGTTTTTCATATAAATATAGTCTATAACTTAATTATTGTCTGTAGCCCACATAATTACACACTTTAGTTACATAAAACGTGAGTTTTGATGTTATGTACTGTTTAGCCTGTATAATAAATAAATATGTAGCCCAATAAGTATAAAGTCCAGAAAGCTACACAACTTGGGGCGGTTCATTTTTAAACACAAGTCTAACTTAAGTTTCACACTGTTTTTTGTTAGAAAACAATCACATTGTTACATGCTTACAGTTTTTTACAGACGCTAGGACACATTTCTCAATACTTAGGTCACTTTTGCAAAACTCCTCACACAGTGAGCACAACAGAAGTCTATGTGGGCTAAACTGAGGATCAGTTATCATTGTTTTGGCACAAAATGCATTCAATGACTACATCTCTCAAATTTCATGAATTATTTTCTCACTCAGACACAACTGCCAAAAATCTTTGTACGTACAGGACATTTTGCATGTACTTACATACTGTTTTCAAAACTGTTAAACTTATGGTCAAAATAATAACATAATGCAAAACTGAATAAGACAGCAAAATTCAACAGCAATATTTTATTGAAACATATTTTAAATCTAAAAATTCAGTTTAACCAGCCACAGCTGATTCTCATTGTAGATGAACATCTACACAGGTGTTACTCCTTCAATTTCATTACAAAAGGAGACAACTGCTGAATAGGTTTGTTTTGTGATGTAAACATGGACCCAGCCAGAAATGGAGAAGTGGCTGAAAGAGGAAGAAGAGTGGCTGGGAGGGGGCGAGGAATACGTATGCATGGTGGAAGAAGAATAAGAGGAAGATCAAGAGCTGTAGTCTCAGATGAGATCAGAGCTACTGTAATTGATCATGTAGTAAATCATGGTCACTCAATGAGAGAGGCTGGTCAGAGAGTGCAGCCAAATCTGCAACGCTCTACAGTGGCATCTATTGTTAGAGTTTTCCGGCAAACCAACAGGTAACTTGTATTCTGCAAGGGCATTTGCACATTTCAGAAGTAAATAAGCTTTTGTGTAATTGTTGTTGCATTTCTGCTTAGGACTCAACGGTTACCTCACACAGGAGGGAGAGGACGGATTTTCACTGATGTGCAGGAAACTGCCATTGTTGATATGGTCATCAGAAACAATGAGATAAAACTCACTGAAATAAGACACAGAGTCTTGGCAGACAATGTTACTTTCGCAAATATTCACAGTGTAAGCATAACAACAATTTCTAGAGTCCTGAAAAAACATCAGGTCAGGATGAAACAGTTGTACACTGTGCCTTTTGAGAGGAACTCTGAACATGTCAAGCAACTCAGGAACCAGTATGTCCAGGTAAGATCACAATAAAATACAGATCTGTTTTTGAACAAAACCAAACACACACAAAGACAATTTTTACAAATTTACTACTGTAACAGCTTATGTTGCCTTGTGGATTTATGTTAGAGAGTCATGGAGATTGAAGGCAGGCAAACACACAACATTTTCATCTTTGTGGATGAGGCAGGTTTCAACTTGGCCAAAGCACGGCGACGAGGGAGGAATGTGATTGGAAAGAGAGCCACAGTGAATGTCCCGGGCCAGAGGGGTGCCAACATCACAATGTGCGCAGCAATATCCACTGATGGACTGCTGTTACACAGACCACTAATTGGGCCATACAACACTGAACGGCTCCTTGCGTTCCTGCATGATCTCTATGGAAGGGTTGTGCTAGGTGAGGAAAGGGATGCGGAGAGAAGGAATCAGCCAACATTTATAATTGTATGGGACAATGTGGCATTTCATCACTCCCGTGCAGTCACCGAGTGGTTTGCAGCCCATCCCAGAATGGAGTCTCTTTTCCTCCCACCTTACTCTCCATTCCTCAACCCCATAGAGGAATTCTTTTCCTCATGGCGGTGGAAGGTTTACGACCATCATCCACATGATTAAATGTCCCTCCTGGATGCAATAAATGCTTGATGCCTGGAGATATCAGCAGAAGATTGCCAGGGATGGATCAGGCATGCCAGAAGATTCTTTCCTAGGTGTATTGCCCTAGATGACATAAGATGTGATGTGGATGAGAACCTGTGGCCAAATGGAGAAGACCGAGTAGATTAGCATTACTATTGTATGTGTATCAGTGGATGGTGTGTATACAAATCCTTGTATTTTGGGATTACTTGGTGCAAAAAAATAAAAATACATAAACAAATATTAACGAATTCTGCATGATGTCTGATTCATTCCAGTAACATATATTGAAATTATAAACAGAGATGTGTCCTTGTTTTACACAAGAAAACACTGTGTAATGCTACATGTTGTTAGTGTTTTTTAGGTCATTGTTTTGTGGGTGACAAAGTGTGTTTGTCGGCTGTCAACCTTTGCTAGTGTTCTGGAAGAATGAGTTTATTTGAGACCTGAATAAAGTGTTTTGGTAGTTGTAGTGCATTTTGAATGTGAAATGAACTGCTTTGCCAAGCTGAAGGTCAGTTAGGAGAATTGTGTGAAGAGTTTTGCAAAAGTGACCTAAGTATTGAGAAATGTGTCCTAGCGGCTGTAAAAAACTGTAAATTACACAAAATGTCAGAAAACTGCACTGTCATGAACAAAAATTTAAACCTAATTTTTCATGATTTGTTGGATTAACCCTCTGAGGTCTGAAATTTTTTGACTCCTTTTGAGTTTACATTTGTATTTCACCCTCAAATTGTTTCATTTCATTTTTTCCCCTTGCCTTGTTTGGTATCATTCTTTTCAGCTCAACTGAATTTAGTTGTTTTTTTTTCACTGACATACTGCATTAGTATTACTATTACTATTAATAGTACTATTACTGATCTGAAATCACACAAAGAACTTAAAATCCTAGTAGTATTTTTTTAATGTAAAAAAAACAGACATGTTGAGTAAATTTTTATAACTTGAAATGCAAATATAAATTGTACATTTTTTAAACATATACAACTATTTATCTAAAAATGCAGCCAATACACCTGCCGTTTTTTTCATTTTGTATGACCATTTAAAAATATTACTAAAACTAAAATGAGAGAACAATCAGGTGTCGCAATAAGATGCCCCACAAAAGATATGTGCCAGTAAAAAAAAGTTTGTCCACCAAAAGACAGAGGAGAGCAGCACAGGGATAAACCTGCAGGCCTGACAACAGGAGGTGTATCACTCCGCTGGTTTTCTACTTAGTGACAGTGTTTACCTTGCAAATGTGCCTTTGTGACATTCATTAGTGCCCTCACTGACACACAAAACAAAACGGCTCCACAACCGAACAGCTACACAAGACAACACAACACACTAAGTATACACTCCACACTAAACGTCACAAATCTCCCACATCTAAAAACTCTCACTCGCTCGCTCTGTCTCGCTGCCATTACCGTCACTCCCAAAACTTTTCCCTCTTCCTAAACAACCAAATCCCACGTGTTGACTTTTTTTTAATTGGTTGTCATGGTGCATTTTTCCACCGATAGGAAAGAAGTGGCTTTTTCTTCCTTTCTTTACTGTTTTCGCGCTTTCCTTAGAAAACGCTTAAAACACACACACGAAAACGTGACAACAGTATTTAGAAAAAACGTGTGGCTTATATATATTATCATAACTCTGGATTTACTGGCCTGTAATTAAAATGTTAAAACTTTGAAGTCAGAACTTTCAATGTGGGCTGAAATAGAGACTCAGCGTGGCTGCAGCTTGTTGCTATGTCAGCTTAGATCAGTCATGTGATTTGGAGGTGCAGCGTGTCCGTGGACCACAGAGGGTTAATAACACTCACCTTCATTCCATTTCCAGAGTGAAACATCCAACCACCTGTGTAAAAAGCAAAATTCCCATGGTGTTGTTCAAAATGTGCTCTGGCACAAACATAAACATTGCTTGCTACTGAAAACAAGAAAAAAGCCGGTCCTGCTATGGGCTGAACCATTTGTTAATGGTGGAGGGGGGGAACACTATGCAATATATTCAGTTTTAACATTTATATTCACTGTTGACTGTAACTACGCTCAAACTGTTAATGCTATCTTATTTTAATAAACAACACTGTCATATGCAAAACTGGGGTGGCACTTGGGGTGGCAAGGGATCATTTTAGGGTGGCACTTGCCACCCCATGCCACCCTTCTAGATCCACCCCTGCTTCCTCTTCTCCTTTTTGATGAATACATGTGCTGCATTGCAGACACAGCATACATTCTAGTATAGAGTATAGTTTACTTTAAAAGTTTACTTACTATAGACCTTGCCACACTGCGTGAGTACTGTTGTATTCACGGAGCATGTGAGTACACGGAGTATGTGCTTTTATTTTACTGCTTGGCAACAAGTGAAAACAGCTATTGTTGTTGTAGGCCCCAACACACCACGACTCAGGCCTGCAACGTGGTGTTTGTTAACACAGAGAGGCTGTTGCAGTTAAGGTGTGTGTGTCGGTGAGAGTGTGTGTGGGCCCACAATATTATTTAATTATTTGGTTTCAGTTGATGTTAAATACTTTACCATTGCTCAACAAACTATTAATTTTACTTAATTTATTTTGTGTTATTGGAACTTATCCCTACTAAAGTGGAGTTAAATTACAATTGACCTGCTTGTGTGTGGTTCATTTTCCTATCGTCTATTTTAACACACATTTCCTATTACAAGCAGCAACAGGAACCCAGGGCCCCTCTCAATAGAACATTGGACGGGTGTTACACTTGCCTGATAATGAACCACACCCATTTTCACACCTTGGCTATGATGTGATTAGGCACATGATCAATAGTAGGTCAATGAGCCTCTTTATGTGCAACTCCCAGTAGGGTCTAAAATATGAGACTCTCCAGCATTTGGTCTTAGAACTGAAAACGTTTCTTGGATGAGAGATGAAACATCTTCAAGAATTTCAAAGAAGTCCAGTTGCTTTTCTTTCCAAGCTCTTTAAATTACCGTAACCTGGACGACAGAGAGAGACACAGATATAAATGTTTTAGTGGTAATTTTCTAGTACACACATGCTGTCACATGTAGCTATGAGGCAGGCTGAAGGTGGACCCAAATGCAGGACTCCCAAGAGAACACTTAAACTTAAAAAGCGACTTTAATGCAGAAATACCAAAATATTACACTATGAAATTCAGGTAGTGCTGGAGCCAGGAACTAACTAATCTGTACATCAGGGAAGGGACACAGAACACACAGGGAACACAAACTAGAGACTAGACAAGACACAGGGAAGGCAACCAAACCCTTAACAAGAATACTTGTTAAGGGATACAAGAAGACATTTACTAAGATTCAAGGACTGAATTATTATCCAAAACCTAAAGCTCCAGCATATAACCAAAAACATAATTACATGAAAAATGGTTAAGAAATCTCAAGAAAGCAAGAGCAAAGAACAAATAAACTCAAAACAATGACCCAGGAGTTCTGACAAATACTCAGTTTACTCAAATGCGCCTTAACCTGACAGGCAGGTTTCAGGTTAAATGTCATTCTGACTGGATCATTTAACGGGAGGCTTTGGCTTTAATGTGAACATAATAATAATAATAAAGATTATTAACCTCCTTTTTGAAATAAACAATAAACTTGCCAGTTAATAAAGAAGTTAACTAGCTTGTAACTAAGACATTTTTTTGTTTCCTATACCACCATAGTGCTAGAAAATTACCTCCAATAAGATTTAGTAAGAGAAGACTTTTTGTCTCGTGATGTATGAGTCATGTCCTTCAGCCTAAGGTTATTCTTTGCAATAGCTAATTGAAAATGCTTTAATATCATACTTATAACAAAACAGCACATCATACATGTTTTTTTTCTTTTTCAGTTTGACACCATCCAGACATTTAACTGGAAATTTCCAGGATTAACTTTAGTTGAAGTTTTCACTTGTTTTCTTCTTTTTTTGACATCAACCAGTAAAATCTACTATCCTCAACAACTTCATTCTCCACAGATTAAAAAAGATTAGGAGTTTCAGTATACTTTCTAAAATGTATCTGCATAAGATTACTGCAATACTACATAACATCAAACAACATAAAAGCAATATGAGGATTTTGAAAAAAAACCCCAAACATTTCTGGTTATTTATGTTGCACATAAAAAAAAGCTGCGAGAGAAAAGTGCTGCAGCATGCTACGGTACCATAAAAAAACATGACCATGTCCTAACCTCTGAGTCTATTTGTTACAGCCTAACTCAGGAAAGGTTAAAGTCAGAGGACATAAGAATTTTTGTGTCAGTAGCTCCTCATGGCATAAACGGTTCCAGCAGTGTCATTCTGTTTGACCTGATGAATCATGAAGATGGCAATGAGCAGGCCCAGCAGCTATAAAGACAGGCAGATGAACAGGTGGTTAGTTCACAAAAGACGCAGTTAGATTTTTTTTTTTTAAGTGCAGCTCAATAATGGTAGTGGTAGATTCACAGTTTAAACCGTCACAGTGTGGTCCTAAATATTAGATACTTGTTTTTAGATCTGTATTATCAGTGTTGGGGAGAAACGGAATACATGTACCGGCGTCACGTATATAAAATACAAAATATGAGTAACTGTATTCCGTTCCAGTTACCGTTTTACAGTTTTTCCGAATTGCTAAAACACATTTCCTAAAATCTCATCTCTTTGTCTCAAAACACTAAACACCAACTGTAAAATTCAAGCTACACTCACAAAACCTTCGACTTGTCTTGCAAAACCAAACATTTGACCCAAAACTATTTTAACTTTTCTCACAATCAAGCACTACTGTCGAAAACCACACAAAACCAGCCAATGTGCAAACACAACTTAGCAACAATAACGGAAATAAATACAAAACACTATGAGATAGCTGGAAAATAATGGGTATTTATTCATTCATTTATACTTGTACTCACACTTAAAAAAAAAAAAAACTGCAATAAAAAAGTTACATATACATAAAAAAATTTTATATTTTTACAGCATATTCAGATAATTTAATCTGCCTCAGCATCAAGCCACAGGCCACAGGAGTTCATCCACATCATATGTTATGGTCTCCCTTGCAATGCAACGAGATGCCAAATCCAGCCCTAGCAAGATTCAGTCCCATCTCACCATGCCCCATTCATTGCTTGAAGTACATTTTCCTGTGTGTAAGGGTTTCGGTCGTATACTTTCCATCTCCATGCTGAGAAAAACTCCCCGATAGGATTCAAAAAGGGAGAGTATGGTGGAGGAAACACATTGATAAAATCCTGCTCATTGTGAACCAATTGCATGTTCTTGGACCACAGTGAAAGCTCACATTGTCCCAAATGATATGGGATGCTCTGCCTGCCTACTCAAGCAAAGCATCCTGTAGACCATCCAGGAATGTTGCTAAAAGTTCGGTGTTGTATGGCCCAACAGTAACATAACTGTGGAGAACTCCATAGCTGCTGATGGCAGCACAGATAGTTACTAGGGATGCAACAATACACAAAATTCACGGTTCGGTTCAGTTCGATACTTTGGTGTCACGGTTCGATATTTTTTCGATACAAAACAATTTTCATGCCTTCTTAATTTGTCATTTATTAAAATTATAAATATATATTTTACCTCAAAAGTACAGTTTTTAAATGTAATGTTGCTGAAACAACAAAATAATTAAAAAAATAAATAAATCTATGTGATCGAGAAATCACTCATCTTTGGAAAAGAGAGTTTATTACAGAGAAATGGCTCTTTCCAAAATAAAAGCTATACTATACGCTTCTTCTGGGGTATATTCTCTGCAGCATATTACAGTTTTTTCTGATGGCTTAAGCACATTTTTTGTAACTATTGGCTATTTTTGCAAAACTCTACACACAAATAAGAAAACTCTTCACCCAATCAGCAAAACATTGTAGTTTTCTTGTAAAAGCGAATAACCCTTGCTTAACTCTCCACACCTTTGTAAAAATGGTATTTTGGTATCCAACAGTTAACACAAGCCATCGCATTAATAAGCACACAATGCACCAACTACACACTGATGGTATGAATGAAAAACACATCTGGCTTTTGCTTTCTCTGTGCACAAGGTAGGCTATGTCAGATTGAGGTCATATTTTGTCATAGGTCCATAAACATAGATGGATCCAAACTTCAAGTTGGTGTTTATTTACACACATCAAAACAAACACAAGTGTTTATTTCCAAGTCAAAACGAAATAGTAATTTCACTGAGGAAAAAAAAGAAATCAGTCTACATCGTGTCGTCTCTCTGGATCTGGCCACAAAATTTTGTCTACATCACATGCAATGTCCTCTAGTCGAAGGCACTGGGGAAAATATCTTCTGGAATTTTACATCTATGGTATTGTTGTGTTTCTCATTAGAATATGGCAGTGCTACAGATCTTAGTGAAAAGTGACTGTACTAACCGATTCTCATTTCAAAATGTCCTTATGATGCTTGCTACAGTGTAGCGGCTTGAGTTAGGCTGAACCCGTTGGCCAGCTTCCCTCAGGGTCATTACATGGTCCACTATTGTAGTTCTGATGTCATCAGCAATTATATTTCTTACTCTTCTTACCCTTCCTCTCCCCCCTCCTCGTCCTCCTCTCCCCCCCCTCCTCGTCCTCCTCTCCCCCCTCCTCGTCCTCCTTTTGCTCCTCCTTGTCCTTGTCGTCCTCTTCGTCCTACTTCTTCACCTCCACGTCCTCTTCCTCGGCCTCCTCTACTTCTCACTCTTCCTGCTCCCTCCATTGTACTCCACACACAGAGCTTACCTGTATTATAGTGCTTAGGCTGATTGGAAAGTGAACTAATTATCTAAAAAAGTTTTCACATGTGGCAGTGTGCCAGACAGTTGGCAAAATAGTGTAAATAATAGCCATAAATGTGTATAGTTTTGCTAGGAGTGCATTGATCATTTGGGAATTGAGTGTAAAGCAGTGAGTTGTGTTTACAGTTCTGCAAAAAGAGTGCTGTGCAGTGGATTGTAGCTACAGGTTTGCAAAGTGTGTGTTACAAAATGGCAAACTGAGTGCAAAGCAGTGTTTGTGCTTTTAGTTTTGCAAACTCAGTGAGTGGTTTTGCTATAAGTATTAATAGTTTTAGAAATTGTGCTATAAGAATCACAGTTAGGGTTTAAGCATTCAGAAAAAACTGTAAACATATCAGGTCCCCATAAGGAGAATCATGTGCTTATGGCTGTCTAAATGACTCTGGTAAAGTTTGTAGCATGCATGCTTGTTGTTTTTGTCTGCTTCCACTTGTCTTTGCACTAGGATGATGTCGGCGTAAATGTGCAGACATATTCGTTGTGTTCCCACTAGTGCTGTCAGCGTTAATCTCGTTAAAATGACATTAACACCATAACGCCGCAAATCTCCGTTAACGAGTTACCGCGGATCGCTCCGTGTGTGGGGCTGGAAGGCGTCAACACGTTAACGAGCTAACTGCGCTAAGGCACTAGTTCCAACGAATGTAATTGAGCATTGCGTGGCACATCCAACATACTGTTTTACTTTTGTCCATGACGCGCTTACCTTCAGGGTCATACCTCACATGAAGACCAAAATAGTTCCAAACGCCAGATCTGAATGAGGGTGGGGGAGGTTCAATTTCGACTAGCGTTGAGGCAGTTGCCATGTTGCAACAAGCTTAGCTTCTGTCTCGCTAGCTTGCTCAGTGGATCTGCGCTCGACAGTGCAGCCTAGGCGGAGTAGTCGAATGCAGATCCACTGAGCTCTCAACACAGACAGCATCGTCAGAAGAAAAGTTGATAAAATAAATTAAAATTTTGTATTGTTCGATACATATGCATACTGAACCGAAAGCACTGTATCGAACGGTTCAATACCGATACGAGTATTGTTGCACCCCTAATAGTTACGTTTTCCACGTCATCACCTCTCTCTGACTCTCACTAGCAAAGCTGACTCGGACAAGCTAGTTAGTTAGCTAGTTTTAAGCTACAAGCCCAACACAGAACCCGAAGTATTAGCCAGAGGTCGCTTTACTACGGTTCGCAGCCGCGGACCTGTTTTATATATGCACGGAATAGTTTTCTATACAAGATCGCTGCAAAAAGTGCAGCCTTACCTAATGTCCACTCTACAGGGTGGGCCATTTATATGGATACACCGTAATAAAATGGGAATGGTTGGTGATATTAAAGTCCTGTTTGTGGCACATTAGTATATGTGAGGGGGCAAACTCCTCAAGATGGGTGGTGACCATGGTGGCCATTTAGAAGTCGGCCATCTTGGATACAACTTGTTTTTTCAATAGGAAGAGGGCCATGTGACACATCAAACTTATTGGTAATGTCACAAGAAAAACAATGGTGTGCTTCATTTCAACGTAACTTTATTCTTTCATGAGTTATTTACAAGTTTCTGACGACTAATAAAATGTGTTCGATGTGCTGCCCATTGTGTTGGATTGTCAATGCAACCCTCTTCTCCCACTCTTCACACACTGATACCAACACTGCAGGAGAGAAATGCCAGCACAGGCATCCAGTATCCGTAGTTTCAGGTGCTGCACATCTCGTATCTTCACACCATAGACAAATGCCTTCAGATGACCCCAAGGATAAAATCTAAGGGGGTCAGATCGGGAGACCTTGGGGGCCATTCAACTGGCCCACGACGACCAATCCACTTTCCAGGCAACTGTTCATCTAGAAATGCTCGGACCTGGCACCCATAATGTGGTGGTGCACCATCTTGCTGGAAAAACTCAGGAAACGTGCCAGCTTCAGTGCATAAAGAGGGAAACACATCATCATGTAGCAATTTCAAATATTCAGTGGCCTTGAGGTTTCCGTTGATGAAGAATGGACCCACTATCGTTGTACCCCATATACCACACCAAATCATCACTTTTGTTGTTCCAACAGTCTTGGAGGGATCCATCCAATGTGGGTTAGTGTCAGACCAATAACAGTGGTTTTGTTTGTTAACTTCACCATTCACATAAAAGTTTGCCTAATCACTGAACAAACTCTTCTGCGTGAACTGAGGGTCCTGTACCAATTTTTGTTTTGCCCACTCTGCAAATTCTGTCCGCCGATCTGGGTCATCCTCATTGAGATGCTGCAGTAGCTGGAGTTTGTAAGGGTGCCATTTGTGAGTAGCTAATATCCGCCGAAGGGATGTTCGACTAATGCCACTCTCCAGTGGCATGTGGCGACTGCTACGCTGTGGGCGCTTGCTGAATGAAGCTAGGATAGCCACTGATGTTTCTTCATTAGTGACAGTTTTCTTGCGTCCACATTTTGGCAAATCCAACACTGAACCAGTTTCACGAAACTTAGCAAGCAGTTTGCTAACTGTAGCATGGGAGATGGGTGGTCTCACAGGGTGTCTTGCATTGAAATCTGCTGCAATGACCCGGTTACTGTGTTCACCAGATATCAACACAATTTCGATCCGCTCCTCACGTGTTAACCTCTTCGACATGTCAATGGTTGTGAACAAAGAGAAACTTGTAAATAACTCATGAAAGAATAAAGTTATGTTGAAACCAAGCACACCATTGCTTTTCTTGTGACATTACCTATAAGTTTGATGTGTCACATGGCCCTCTTCCTATTGAAAAAACAAAAGTTGTTTAGACTTCAAAATGGCCACCATGGTCACCACCCATCTTGAGGAGTTTGCCCCCTCACATACTAATGTGCTGCAAACAGGACTTTAATATCACCAACCATTCCCATGTTATTATGGTGTATCCATATAAATGGCCCACCCTGTACTGTTACTCTAACATTTAAAAATCTAGTTGGTATTGGTATGGCGAGTAGCCTTAAGTAATAGTAATAAATCACACAGCAATAGTACATTCATGTAGTTATAAAAAGCATGATAATATATTAAGTAATCCAACGTACTCAGAATATGTTGCTCTTATTGAGTAATGTAGGAGAATACGTTACAAAATGCATTTTGGGGCATGTATTTTTTAATCTGTAGTGGAATACATTTTAAAAGTAACCTTCCCAACACTATGTATTATTAATAAATAATGATGACCAAGCAGACCTCAACTAAGTTTAGTACAGTATCACTAAATATTATTTTATTAAATAATAAAATTTCTTAAAAAGCACTAAATAGTTACAAAGGAAAACAACAGTGGCACTTACTGCTACAACAGCAAATCCAAAGCAGAAGCCAATACTGATCTTGATGTAGCCGTCCATCGATGAAAAGATGAACTCCCCACAGGACTGATGAAGAGGAGGAAAGATGGTAATTATCTGGAAGAAACTCAGAAGCAGACAGTATAGCATTTGCATTGACTAATAGCTTGACTGATTGAATACCTTTACATAGATTTGATCTGGGCCTCTTATCCCCTGCAAAAAATGAGAACAAAATGTGGATGAAAATAGAACAAGTCTATTCCCTATTTTCCGATACATATTATAAAATATAAACTACTGTGGGGCATACAATAGGGAGATTAGAAAACAACAGATTCATAAACAAAACAAAGCCTACTGTAGTAAAATCACTGAATACATTGTGTTTTTATTTTTGAATGGGCACCTAATGTGTGACAAAAGAATTCACTATAATGCTAATGATAGTTTGGACTCCTACCTGTCTGTGAAAATTGATTTTTAGCCTTGAAAGTTATACTGCAACTTTAAAGGCAAAAATCAACTTGGTGTGTGCTAGGCATTGTCCAAGGGCAAAGACCCTGGTGATTCCTGATTCCTAGGAGCCTAGGTCAGCGCATGTGGTTTAGAGATGCCAGCTTGATATAATCGGGCTCACCTCAATGCACGGCCTGGACTTTGGAACCAGTTTCATAGGAGAACGGCTGGACTATGTCCCAGTCTGAAATTGCCCTTGGTGAGAGGCAACGAGCTGGGGTGATTATCTTGGTATCCCCTGGCTTGCTACCTTTCATTGGAGTTTTTCCCAGTGGACGAAAGGATTGTTCCCTGCTCCTTTGGATCAGGGATTAGGTCCTGACTGTCGTCTGCGTAAACAAAAGTTCAGAGTACCTGACCTTCTTGGAGTCTCTGGGTGGGGTATTTAGGGGGTTCCTGATTCCAACCGTCTCAACAAACACCATGTTTGAACATAATGGTGTCTATAAGTGCACGTGGCACCAGGATACCCGAGGTCCTAGATTGATGATATCCTTATAGTCAAAGACCAGCTGTGGACTGGCCAGGTAGCAATTCTAAGCGGCTGTATCTCCAAGGCTCATTTTACATTCCAGTTCAATTTTATAAAACCAACCTGAGGTTTTGATGTGCATTCATATCCTCTTGAAGACCTGCATTCACAGGAGTTGGGGATTTGGTCACCCCAGTCCTTAGCACTCACTATTCCACAGCATTTGAACTGTTAACAAATGAGGGAAACATGAAAATTATCAAAAAATTCTACACAATTTTTGTTTTTATCATTATGATGAGTATAACATCATTATAACTGCAAAACAATGAAGTCCAGAAAATGGTCAAAGATTTTCTGTATCAGATGCAATTTCTTTGACTGCAAGGGTGAAAATATTATCTAACTGAAAATTGAAATTTTATGCCATGTGTATGTGCTGGATAGAGATGTGCATCTCTGGGGCCTTGCATTGTTACTGCAAAGTAACATGACCAGGAATGTGCTTGTCTTTCTTTTATAATAATGAAGTTGGATAGCGTCAGACTGGCAGCATCAAATTCTTTTGTAGCAATGTGAGGAAACAGAGGAACTCAAAATGGACTTTAAGCAGCCATGCTATGATGAACCTGCTGACCACCACAACCTTTCTTCAGCATCTACTCAAATCTACAGATTTGGTTTTTGTGACTTATTTTCTTTCTCAAAAGCTGAAGTGCTCTTATTTTGAAACTGATCCATCACAGATACCTGAGTGCAACTTGTCAGAGCAGAACTTCCTCAAAGTGATCAGAAATAGCAGCAGCCAGCAGAGATGCAGTTCAGAGATGTTTAAGGAGACAGTCTTAAAGTTGAATTTGGCCGAATTTAAAGTAGTTTGGGTTTTTTTTTTTAATTTCATGAGACTTTTTGATCATGTCTTGTGTGCTTCTCAAAAATCCACTAGGGGTAGTAGAATGGGTACTCTCATAGAGGTTAATAGTAGAAAGAACATTACAGTCGGCTGTAGCTCCTGAAGACAGGATCTGACTTCTTGTTGTTTCATGTAGGTATACACTTCTTCACTCGTGGGACTTGTGAAGGCAGCCTTCAACTATGAAGGAAAAATAACACTTTAGCATCGCAATAGACAAATGAGAGAATATATTACCATAAAAATTAACAGAGAAGGACAAAAAGCCCTAATAGGTTTAGAGAAGATTATTTGCATTAAACTACTTTCTGCTCATGATTACTACCATTGCATTAGCATAGAGGAAGAGTATGCAGGGGTAGGGTTTATAAATGGTAGCTTAGAGACCCAATTATATATATTGCTGTGGTGGTGGTGGTGCAACTTGCTGAGAGATTTTTAGCCAAGTGTTAATTGGGGTGTAAGTACATATTTGAGCTTGTATGTATGGTTTTGACCCTGTGTGGATTGTAAATGAAATTATTAAATTTAAAAATTAAACATTTAAATTATTAAAAGCTCAAATGTAAAATGGGATGCATGCCCATATAGATAGTATTAGTGTAGAGAGAGAAAGAGAGACTAATAGGATTAAGTTGAGGAAAACAAAATTGGCATCATCAGATGTGCCAGACAAAGAACAGATGACCTGGTTCCTTCCAACAACAGTTGCCTCAAGGAACTTTTATTGTAAGGTAGACCCTACAATAATAGATATAAAGAAAAACACAACAATCATATAGCCCCTATGAGCAAACACTTTGGTAACAGTGGGAATTGGAAAACCAAATGGTGTAGAGTCCCAGGTATTTAAACTGGGGTGTAAGTTGTGGCTTATGTTGTTGACCCGGTATTAACTGTGTCTCATCACATGAGCCAAAGTTGGAAAAAGTCATTACTGTAATGATCAGCAGCTCTTGCTGTAAGTTGACGCAGTTTCATGCCATACTACAAGGTGGCACTATCTCTGTTTCATATATTTTTCGCTTGAGGATTCAGCAGTCATGCGAGTCATTTGACAGCTTTTTAACGGACCTGAAACTCAAAGTGCGAACGTGCAACTTTGCTACGCTACGTGACACAATGATCAGCAACCAGATTGTTTTTGGCGTGGTGGACAGAAAAGTCAGAGACCAGCTGCTGAGGGAAACCGACCTGACACTAGAGGGAGCTATACGGATTTGTCAAGCATGTGAGATGTCACAACAGCATGTTAAGAGTTTCAGTGAAACGGGTGCCACTGCCAGTGACAGCGCTACTGTGGGAGCAGTTTCCAGTCAGAGAGGGAAACGCATATTGCCGCGACCTGACAGCAGGATGTTGGACTGCAAGTGCTGTGGCCTGAAGCACATGCCCAAAAAGTGTCCTGCCTATGGTAAAATATTCTCCGTCTGCCACGGAAAGAACCACTTTGCCAAGCAATGCTTCTCAAAAGGTAAAGAGGACAAGACCCACTGACAAGATGGGAGTGCTACGCATAATGGGAATGGTGAACTTCATCGGCAAATTCATTCCTAACCTGGCAGCAAACACATCCTGTATTCCTGAGCTCCTCCATAAAGAGCATGAGTTCGAGTGGACAGCCAAGCATGAAAGTGAGTGGGCACATCTCAAAAGAATGCTGACAACTGCACCTGTATTGGCATTCTATGACTCTTCAAAGAGGATCAAACTGTCAACTGATGCCTCAAAAGATGGAATTGGTGCAGTACTTCTGCAAGCTGAAGGTGAGCACTGGAAACCTATAGCCTACGCATCCAGGTCCATGACGGAGAGTGAGTGTTGCTACGCTCAAATTGAGAAAGAATGCCTGGGATTGGTTTTTGGCCTAGAGAGGTTCCACAGCTTCGTGTATGGCTTACCCTATTTCACTGTAGATTATCGCCCACTAGTGTCTATGATCAAGAAGAACCTAAATTAAATGACGCCCAGAATTCAGCGTCTGATGATGAGAATGCAGAGATATGACTTTCAGCTAGTTTACACACCAGAAAAACACCTGATAATTGCAGATGCGCTCTCAAGAGCACCCACAGGGGGCATGGTGAGTACAACAGAAGAAGACATTCAAACTCACATAAACATGGTCTTCACCGCACTGCCTGTGTCAGACATGAAATCCAAGCAAATAGCTGATCTGACTGCACAAGACATAGAACTGCAACATGTTATGAAAAGCATGTCATTCATTCATGTACACGTGAGTGTGTGTGTGTTTGTGTTTTGGGGTGCGTTTGTGTGACCTCCTGCTCACCAAAAGGGTCATAAAGGCAGGAAGTTTACTAAACAAGAAAAGAGAACCTTCACATAGGATGTGCCTATAATAAAACACTACAGACTCCCCCACCATTCAACAGGCTGGGGAGGGAGTCAGAAACATACAGTTTGAACAAAGACTTACAAATTTAAGTAACACAATGACAACATTTAACAATTTGACTCCAACAGACAGGGAATGCTTGTCTGTCTCACTGTGTTGTGTCCTGTCACAAGCTGACAACCTGTCCAGGACGCACACAGGAAGTGGCTGGCATTGGTTCTAGGATCTTGAAATGAAAAGCAGCTGGTTTGCATTCAATTCTTTAGCACCGAGCAAGGTTTACTCAGGACATGATGTGTAATCAAAGTAATTCTGTAAAAGCATGTATCTGAAATACATTCTACCCATTTAGAAATGTTTAAAACAAAATGAAGTGGAGGACTTGGAGTTTTTGATGGAACCAGGCAGCTATCCAAATGAAGCGGAGGCTGTAGCCAGGGGGAGTTTTAAAACTCTCAGTCAATAGAAAAAAACAGGATAAGTAGTAATATACCTATGGCTTTTTTTGGTTCCTTCCAACAGCTGTAATGATGCCAAAGATCATCATGGTGATCATTCCAATCCCCATGAAGCCTGCAAACTGTATGTGGAACAATACTTAGAACATTAACCAAATCATCATTTTGTTCTACTTTTGTTCATTGTGAAATTAACAACAAAAAATGAACAGGTATTACTTCCTTGTCTTGTTTGATGTGGATTCTTGTACTTACTATTTTGAGCGCGAGGACTTTCTCAGAGGAGGCAGCATAGATTCCCAAGATGGAGACACAGAGAACACCAATGGCAAACACCAATATCCAGCCAAAGCCTGGCATATCAATAGATGACATCTCCTCCAGGAAGATGGGGAAACAACACAAACACAAATAAGCAAAGATTAATTTCTATATTTGTTGGAATTAACAATATCAAAGAAAACTGTCCAACTCTCCAGTCCACCTCAAACTGCTAGCCATGCTATAATAGGCGATGGCTCACGCATTTCAAAACCTGAACCAGGCCATACCATGACCGACGTGCAACTTGTCTACAGTAGTACTTTTGTCAAAATGAATATGGCATTATGTTACAGTAGCACTTTAAATTTACAAGATTTTTTTTATATATATTTTAGCATTGGTTTAGTTAGACCAGTGTTAACAGACACAAGGCTGTGACATATTATAAATATGTTTTGTGGCACAAACAAATTAAAAGCTTTCCTTGAAAAACATTTTGTATCTTACGGTTACATTTAAAATTATTTAAAATATTTGAGGTGCTAGGTTCTGGAGTCCAATGGAAATTGGAAGCATATTTGATTAGCTGAAAGCAATAACCCAAAACATCACTCCATTAAGACATCTCTTTCATTGCTTCATGTTTCTGATGTGATAACGTTATTAGAACTATCCTACTAGTAATATACCTATGGCTTTTTTTGCCCCCCCCACCCCCACCCCTCTCCCCCCACCCCCGCGGGCATTTTCCCCCCTCCCCTATCCCCCTCCGCGTCCATGTGCGTGTGCACGTGCGCGAGAACGGACTTTTTGCACGTGCATGTTGGTCCTGGGGGCATATGAGTTTACATGTGTTTAATAGCGTATTATGAAACCATTATGTGTTTTAATTAAACTCTTTTTAAAGGATTGTATAGGTCTCAGAGTTCTGTTATTTAGACATAGATGATTTAATTTAACTACTTTAGGGGTATTTTAACTAGTTAGGAGCCTTTTGTGACAGAGGGGGTTTAGGCGCCCAACAGTCTGTAAAAAAGGTATGAAGCAACAAAAGAGGCTCCCTTATCAAGAGCATCCCAACCCAAAGGTGTTTCTTCACAAACAGTTAATTCCCACACTCTGTAACAGTTAGACAGAGGGGGTTGCAGTTAGCCCCCATCAGTCAGTGAGTTCTGTTATTTAGACATAGATGATTTAATTTAACTACTTTAGGAGTATTTTAACTAGTTAGGAGCCTTTTGCATTTTCTTCAGTGCTATTTAGGAGCAAATAGTTTTCAAACAGAGGGCCGCAAATAACAGGTATCCCTTTAGAAATAAACAGTGATACTTCTAAAAGCAGTGTATTCCCACACAGCATTTAATTTAGCTAGTTTAGGAAGATTTCACTTTTCTAAAAGTTTCACAGGCTAATAGTTTTAAAATAGACCACCACAAACAACATGTATCCCTTTAGAAATAAACTGTGATACTTCTAAAAGTACATATTCACACTAGCGCTGTATCAACCCCAATGCGACTTTAATGCAACTAGTCTTATAATTATCTACTGGTCTGCAACAGTTAGACTCGATGATTACACGTAGATGATTTAACTACTTTAGGGGCATTTCACGTTTCTAAAAGTTTCACAGACCTATAGTTTTAAATAGAGCACCACAAACAACATGTATTCTTTTAGAAATAAACTGTGATACTTCTAAAAAACACATATTCACACATAGTCACACTCTGTAACAGTTAGACAGAGGGGGTTGCAGTTAGGCGCCCAACAGTCTGTAAAAAAGGTACGAACCAACAAAAGAAGCTCCCTTATCAAGAGTATCCCATCCCAGATACTTCTAAAAAACACATATTTACACCTAGCCACACTCTGTAACAGTTAGCCAGAGGTGGTTTACGCGCCCAACAGTCTGCAAAGAAGTCATGAAGCAAACAAAAGAGGCTCCCTTATCAAGAGTATCCCAGCACCCATCCCAAACTGTAGTTCCATACATTCCACATTTTCAATTACAAACAAACAGTTAATTCCATTATCTTATCTTATCATGTCAGAGGCCAGCAGAAACCGTGTCCAACAGAGTCTCCAAAGGCTTTCTTCCTTACATCGTGCCCATTTATCTCTACATCTCAGAGGTCAATTGAAAGTAGCCCCACCTATATAAAAACACCCTAATCAGACACACTGTATCTTCCACACTACTTCACAACAGCCCTTGAGAGCACAACACTTTGTTCATCAGCGCGGTCAGCAAACCTAACAGCGTTCTTTTTAACATGGACAACATATATGGTAAGTAAAACAAGACTATTAATGGATTCTTAAATATATACCACAGTATATCATAAAATATTCAAACCGTTTTCTTCTTCTAAACAAAAGCCTGATTTTTAGGAGATCAGCACAACGGGGCACCACACGTTTCACTTACAGAAGGTCTGTGTTTCTTCTTTTTTAAAAACAGTCATCAGTTCACACAAAACAGTCTGTGCCTCATTGTTTTAGAAGCAATCTTACCTGTTTCTCACATAGTAACATTTAAATGTATATTTCTCTTTGTTTCTACAGGATCACAAAGCTATATTGGGCAAACTACACCTCTAAAAAACACAAGGTAAATATGGTGTTACACATGTTTTAAATATATGCGTGATTGTTTAAACCTTGTATTAACTGGGCTTACCCCCCGGGCACAGGGTCAATAAGTTGTCCAGAAAAACCTACAGAAGCGGGTGCAATAAGACCAAGCCATACGCTAGGTGTGTATACAGGTCTCTACACATGACACTCAATTTAAAGGAAAAAAAAAGGTTTTAAATATTTACAAATGTTCTAATACACCAGGCCTGAGACAGAGTACGCAGCGTGTCAAGAACCGGGGCCATCCGGAATAACGCAGAACAACGTGTGAGTATAAGCATAAATAAATCAAAAGAGCCAAACACAACCTGTTTTGAAATGATACACCATGTATATATATATATATATATATATATATATATATATATTGTTTCTAACACCCTTCTATCTCCACAGTGATCACACAACCCCTTACCACTATGGACCCCGTGAAGACCCCTTGATGTTTTTGGAATATTTACGCGATATTGAACTCCCAGAACAACAACAACAACCAGAAAACCCACAACCCACAACCACAACTTCTAACAAAAAAAGCCATAGGTATATTACTAGTAGGATAGTTCTAATAACGTTATCACATCAGAAACATGAAGCAATGAAAGAGATGTCTTAATGGAGTGATGTTTTGGGTTATTGCTTTCAGCTAATCAAATATGCTTCCAATTTCCATTGGACTCCAGAACCTAGCACCTCAAATATTTTAAATAATTTTAAATGTAACCGTAAGATACAAAATGTTTTTCAAGGAAAGCTTTTAATTTGTTTGTGCCACAAAACATATTTATAATATGTCACAGCCTTGTGTCTGTTAACACTGGTCTAACTAAACCAATGCTAAAATATATATAAAAAAAATCTTGTAAATTTAAAGTGCTACTGTAACATAATGCCATATTCATTTTGACAAAAGTACTACTGTAGACAAGTTGCACGTCGGTCATGGTATGGCCTGGTTCAGGTTTTGAAATGCGTGAGCCATCGCCTATTATAGCATGGCTAGCAGTTTGAGGTGGACTGGAGAGTTGGACAGTTTTCTTTGATATTGTTAATTCCAACAAATATAGAAATTAATCTTTGCTTATTTGTGTTTGTGTTGTTTCCCCATCTTCCTGGAGGAGATGTCATCTATTGATATGCCAGGCTTTGGCTGGATATTGGTGTTTGCCATTGGTGTTCTCTGTGTCTCCATCTTGGGAATCTATGCTGCCTCCTCTGAGAAAGTCCTCGCGCTCAAAATAGTAAGTACAAGAATCCACATCAAACAAGACGAGGAAGTAATACCTGTTCATTTTTTGTTGTTAATTTCACAATGAACAAAAGTAGAACAAAATGATGATTTGGTTAATGTTCTAAGTATTGTTCCACATACAGTTTGCAGGCTTCATGGGGATTGGAATGATCACCATGATGATCTTTGGCATCATTACAGCTGTTGGAAGGAACCAAAAAAAGCCATAGGTATATTACTACTTATCCTGTTTTTTTCTATTGACTGAGAGTTTTAAAACTCCCCCTGGCTACAGCCTCCACTTCATTTGGATAGCTGCCTGGTTCCATCAAAAACTCCAAGTCCTCCACTTCATTTTGTTTTAAACATTTCTAAATGGGTAGAATGTATTTCAGATACATGCTTTTACAGAATTACTTTGATTACACATCATGTCCTGAGTAAACCTTGCTCGGTGCTAAAGAATTGAATGCAAACCAGCTGCTTTTCATTTCAAGATCCTAGAACCAATGCCAGCCACTTCCTGTGTGCGTCCTGGACAGGTTGTCAGCTTGTGACAGGACACAACACAGTGAGACAGACAAGCATTCCCTGTCTGTTGGAGTCAAATTGTTAAATGTTGTCATTGTGTTACTTAAATTTGTAAGTCTTTGTTCAAACTGTATGTTTCTGACTCCCTCCCCAGCCTGTTGAATGGTGGGGGAGTCTGTAGTGTTTTATTATAGGCACATCCTATGTGAAGGTTCTCTTTTCTTGTTTAGTAAACTTCCTGCCTTTATGACCCTTTTGGTGAGCAGGAGGTCACACAAACGCACCCCAAAACACAAACACACACACACTCACGTGTACATGAATGAATGACATGCTTTTCATAACATGTTGCAGTTCTATGTCTTGTGCAGTCAGATCAGCTATTTGCTTGGATTTCATGTCTGACACAGGCAGTGCGGTGAAGACCATGTTTATGTGAGTTTGAATGTCTTCTTCTGTTGTACTCACCATGCCCCCTGTGGGTGCTCTTGAGAGCGCATCTGCAATTATCAGGTGTTTTCCTGGTGTGTAAACTAGCTGAAAGTCATATCTCTGCATTCTCATCATCAGACGCTGAATTCTGGGCGTCATTTAATTTAGGTTCTTCTTGATCATAGACACTAGTGGGCGATAATCTACAGTGAAATAGGGTAAGCCATACACGAAGCTGTGGAACCTCTCTAGGGCAAAAACCAATCCCAGGCATTCTTTCTCAATTTGAGCGTAGCGACACTCACTCTCCGTCATGGACCTGGATGCGTAGGCTATAGGTTTCCAGTGCTCACCTTCAGCTTGCAGAAGTACTGCACCAATTCCATCTTTTGAGGCATCAGTTGACAGTTTGATCCTCTTTGAAGAGTCATAGAATGCCAATACAGGTGCAGTTGTCAGCATTCTTTTGAGATGTGCCCACTCACTTTCATGCTTGGCTGTCCACTCGAACTCATGCTCTTTATGGAGGAGCTCAGGAATACAGGATGTGTTTGCTGCCAGGTTAGGAATGAATTTGCCGATGAAGTTCACCATTCCCATTATGCGTAGCACTCCCATCTTGTCAGTGGGTCTTGTCCTCTTTACCTTTTGAGAAGCATTGCTTGGCAAAGTGGTTCTTTCCGTGGCAGACGGAGAATATTTTACCATAGGCAGGACACTTTTTGGGCATGTGCTTCAGGCCACAGCACTTGCAGTCCAACATCCTGCTGTCAGGTCGCGGCAATATGCGTTTCCCTCTCTGACTGGAAACTGCTCCCACAGTAGCGCTGTCACTGGCAGTGGCACCCGTTTCACTGAAACTCTTAACATGCTGTTGTGACATCTCACATGCTTGACAAATCCGTATAGCTCCCTCTAGTGTCAGGTCGGTTTCCCTCAGCAGCTGGTCTCTGACTTTTCTGTCCACCACACCAAAAACAATCTGGTTGCTGATCATTGTGTCACGTAGCGTAGCAAAGTTGCACGTTCGCACTTTGAGTTTCAGGTCCGTTAAAAAGCTGTCAAATGACTCGCATGACTGCTGAATCCTCAAGCGAAAAATATATGAAACAGAGATAGTGCCACCTTGTAGTATGGCATGAAACTGCGTCAACTTACAGCAAGAGCTGCTGATCATTACAGTAATGACTTTTTCCAACTTTGGCTCATGTGATGAGACACAGTTAATACCGGGTCAACAACATAAGCCACAACTTACACCCCAGTTTAAATACCTGGGACTCTACACCATTTGGTTTTCCAATTTCCCACTGTTACCAAAGTGTTTGCTCATAGGGGCTATATGATTGTTGTGTTTTTCTTTATATCTATTATTGTAGGGTCTACCTTACAATAAAAGTTCCTTGAGGCAACTGTTGTTGTGATCTGGTGTTGTATAAATAAAACTGAATTGAATTAAACGTAAAGAGGTACAGTTGCTTTCTTTCAAAGCTCATTAATCAGATACTGATGTTAGATGAGAAAGTCTGGCTTGCTGTTTCTGCTTTAATTCATTCCAGAGGTTTTTTAGTTCATTGCAGGAGTCTGTGCAAGCCAATCAATTTCATTCACACCAAACTTGCTCATCCATGTTATTATGAACCTTGTTTTGTGCACTGGTATGTAGACATGTTGGAACAGGAAGGGAGCATGTCCAAACTGTTCCCACAAAGTTGGGAGCATGAAATTGTTCAAAATGTCTTGGTATGCTGAAGCATTAAGAGTTCCCCGATGGTTGACTCTGTTCATCTGGACATAACATTTTCTGGGAGAAACATTTTGTCACTCATCCAGTTGATTTGGTCAGTGTCAGCTGACTACAGGTTTCCCCACCCTCATAAACATTTTATTTTCAGAATAAGCAAAACTAGCAGCTCTAAATCTTATGCATAAGTTCAAAAAGTAAGATCTATAATCATTCGTCTGCTTCCCAGGTGTCGGCGGGTATTCAAAGCTCTACATCGCTTCCACTTTCACACAACTATCAAGTTTATTGTGACATCATGGGTCACAATCAGCTTTCTCCCTATCTTCTTGTGTCCAATAAGCCTTTACTTTGTGCACTTTAAATCTCACTTTGCATCTGTTATTCTGTTATTCTCTTTACAGTGGCCTTCGTGCAATCGTGGCCATATCTGTGTCATATTTGTACCACTAGTTGCTTTTTAATGTTTTCAATTGTTTGCATTGTATTCTATGATCCCATCATCAATGCCATCCTGGAAGCGCTCCTATAATAGCAAAAATCACTGATTCTGTATTGCATTACACCCAGCAACAAAAATATGGCGAATTCGCTGTGAGCAAATCCAGAATTTCGCTGTAATGCCAATCTAGCTGTAGCCTCAGCGCCTTGCAATTTCACAAATATAGGAGCTTGTTCAGTTTTCACATCTACAAGCCTTAACACATCTGTATGCATTTTTTGCGCAACAGCCCATAAATGTTTCCCTCTGAGGGCTTCTATATGTGTTTAATGTACACACAAGAATCAAGGAATCTGCAAAGTAAAGTCCAATTCAAGTTGTCTTTCGCTGCTATTCCCATTCTCTTCAGTTCATCTACAGCAGGGGTAGGCAACCTTTCTGATGGCGAGTGCCATTTAAAATTTCCTCAGAAGTCAGTGTGTCATATGATTGCATTAGCAATAAATTTAATAACGCTCTATATGAACAGTTACACAATATATAGAACCACTTTATAGAATCATATTTGTTTGCAGATGTTGGCAGCTATCAGTGAATAGTTATCAGCTATTTTGAAACAAAAAAAGACACTTTTTATCCATAACAGCAAATGAACTGTACAACAGAAAATGCAAATGCTATTTATGGTCTCCTCACAACAATGATAAGAAAAATAAACTGGGCAATATGGCATGTTTGTTAATACAGGGATACACTTGTTAATGTGACCTCTGGTCTCCCACTCAGAGACACAGGTCCCCGAGTATCCAGCATTGAAACAGCTACCTGAGGACACTCTTGAGAGAAAATCTGCTCACACAGCCAAATACTGTCAATAAGGCCTCTGCAATGTTCTGAAGACAGTTAAACTTGTCAGGTAGTGATGTCCAGCAGGTGAAAATGCAAGTTCCATGAACACACACAGCTGTGGATTCCAGCTGCGTTCATGATTCTGCAAACTTTGACCCCCACAGAGTCGAGCTTTTCAGTCCAATCAGCTGCATTTCGATGTCCTCTGTGTCCAGCCAGTTAATGCGAGACAAATATAGCTGCTCATTAAAGCTTTCTGGTTTGATCGGAAAAGAAAACATTGGTCACCTGAAAGTCCTGAAAGCGCATTGTGAATTCTGTCTCGAGTCTATGGATGTATCCGTGTATTTCCGCGGTGCTGATGCTGCGCTGAGCGGACAGCTCCTGAAGCATTTGAAGTGTTGGAATGCGGAAATTTCAACATCGCTTGAAAAAACTGCCAGCTTGCATCGTCCCTCTTACCATTTGGCTAAGTTATTTTTAGCCAATTACAAGTTGAATCTGGTAGTTGGGGTTGTTAGCTAAGATACCATCATTAAGAAGAGGCACAACTAATGTTTCTATATGAGTTTATTTGCAATGTGCACCACTAGCCCGGTCATTTATTTTTTAATGCACCTTCTCAGACTAATTCACTGCGTGTCGTGCCCAGGGCTGGACTGGGACAAAGAGACTGGCCCAACAGGTATTATAGAAAAAGCCATAGAGCCTTTGAATTTGTCCTTGTTGTGATGTACACTGTCTTGTTGGTATATATATGATTTCTATACATTTTACATCACATAAAAACTTTCGTGGTAAGATTGAGATATTTATTTATTAAAAGCTAGACATTTTAAATGAGAGTAAGAAAGTATTTCTTTGTGCCCCCCTCTCCCTGTTAATGCCCTACCTGGCCCCCCTGGAAAAACTTTGCTAGACCCGCCCCTGCACAGTTACCAGCTGTCAGCTACTTAGAAAAGGATCCTGGTGTTATTTGTCTCTCAGAAACAGTTCATAACTTTCCTTCAACTCATTCATGTCACCTAAAAAGTAAACCTGTTTCTCCATCACCTGTTCAGCTCTGATGATTCAGTAAGGACATCTCCTGGTTTCATCTTCATGTTTCCCTCTCACCACATATCCAAACCGACATCATGACCAGCAGCTTTTACAGCTGTGGCTCCAGCAAACATCAGCTGATACTAGAAATTAATATTAAATAAATTCTAACAGCAGCTGATCAAGCTTAAACGTGCTGCTGTTGTTTAGCACGACATCCGATGGTTTCCTCTTTCTGGCGCAAAGTGGGCGATAACAAACAAGAGAGGCGGGACTTGCGACAGAAAAGCCGATCAGCTGATCATTGATCAGTTTCATGATTGAAGTAGCAACAGCAGAGGGAGGGGGAGAGAATGAGAAAAGAAGCAGCAGCTGTGACACAGAACAAATCCAGCTTTGTGTCTTTTTTCATTCTAGCTGAAGTACGGGACAAACGGTGTTCCTTTTCACCTCAATGCGAAACGCCTAATATTTTCTCTGAATACAGGACGATTACGTTTTTTACGGGATGGTTGGCAACTCTACTAACTAACCTTATGAATAAAATAAGGTTCACTATCAGTATCAGTAGCATCATAGCACCCACCCAGCTGTATAGAAACTAGGGCTGGGTATCGTCACTGATTTCTAGAATTGGTTAGATTCCGATTCGATTCAAGTTGAATCGGGGAAATTTGGCCTCAGACAGTCAGAAATATTACAATTCTAAACACTTAGTACATTTCCATATTTTTATATCTATAAAAAGACAGCTGACACTTGTGAGGTGTCAGCTGGTGTAAGGTGTAAGCATCACAGCAGATGGCTTTGTGTCATAGTAACTGAGCATAAAACACAGAAAAAGATGAAGAAGATTTTCCTGGTCTGGCTTTTTATAGCACATGAGCTTAAAAATATTGTGCAGTAGAACAAAAAAGAAAGAAAACCATACAGTATGAACATTAGTTGCTGCTGCTGAAGTGAAGCAGAGTAAAGTTACAGAGGTTTTATTAGAGACACCGCTAAGCGTTTTGCAATTTTGCATATTTATAAAAATTTTAATTTGTTCAGTATTGAATAGCAGAAATGAGGCTTTCAAGTCGGAAGCAAGTAAAAAAAAAAAAACAGCAGCCGACAGCGCTGTAAACAACGGTAGACTAAACCGAGATTTTTGGATGGGAAACTGTTCATGAAGTTCATGAGAGAGAGAGAGAGAGAGAGACAGAGAGAGAGAGAGCTGTACATGAAGCATGATTTTACTGTGGTGGAAGCAAAACAGCAAAAGTCAGAGGGAATTCATGACGATGTTTATGTGAAGCAAAAAGTTTGGATCTTCATTTGCTGCTGGTTCAGTCGATATTGTTTGGAGAGAGATAAAACCTGCAGATTCTAGAATCGATTTTGGTCGATAAATCGATAATCAAAATCCACCCCTAATAGAAACTCCGTCATGCTAGCTAGTACGCAGTACAAGTTATTTTAACTGACTGTAAAAAGTCAGAACAACAAAAATAAACTACACCTAAACTTGGTTTATATCTGACCCAGGGAGAATGCAGGTGATAACTTCTTAACTGAAGTTCAGTTCACCTGATAGTAGAATTAGTTTTTAATTTTTAATTTCAGGATCACAAAATAGAACAGAGTTAAACAGCATCACCTGCTTTTGAGCTACAATCAAATGAAAAAGATGCTAAATGCAGTAGTAGTAGTAATAGACTTGGGGTACCACTTTGTTATACAGCCCATGACTAAGGGGGTAACTCCCCTGTGATTTAATGGAATTTCAGTTCATTTTATTTGAAATTATGTATTTACGAAAAAAAACTTAAAGACATGTACACTATAATTATTTATTTTTCTCCTCTAAAAATGTATTTGTCACCAGATCCTCTTGTGCTGCCTGTCTTTTTCCCCTTATGGAATTATTTGCTTAAATTGTGTTTTTTGTTCTGTGCCATGACATAAAAATAATTAAATTTCACAGGCCCAATAGGATTACTTGCACATAAAATCAAAAAACCACGCACATAGAACTCAGTTTGAGGGATGAGGGAAGTGGAAATACCTGGGGAGACACAGTTGACACAAATGAACATGACGGGGTAAGTAGAAGAAAATACATTGAACATGGAAACACTAGACTCTAAAAAATAAAACAGAAAACGTGGAGAGACGTAGACATGACTCACAAGCTTGACAACGTGGACATAACACAGACATGAAACACATGACAGACTGGACAGGAAACATGACACATAACCAAAGGGACATAGATGAAACAAAAACCAGAATAAAACTCAACTAAATCCTAACTAATAATAACAAAATAATAACACAATAACACAAGTTAGTATCATCAACTTAATATAAGAAAATCAAAAATGCAAAATAATCTCTAAACATTGGGTCACAGATCAAGCCCCTGACATTGTCTGTCGATCTCCCACTCGCTTCTACCGTCACTTGTGAACAAGACCCCTAGGTACTTAAATTCCTTCACTTGGGACAGGAACTCATCCCTGACCCGGAGCGGGCACTCCTCCCTTTTCCGGCTGAGGGCCACATGAAGTGATATAATATGATATACAACTATCACTGAAGCAGCAAACTTTGTAAAAAAAAAAAAAAAAAAAAAAAAAAAACCTGTCAAAAAACCCCCAACACTTCTCATTCTCTGAAACATTTGGCCACAGCTGTAGATTACACTGTCAGTGCTTGTTCACTCTTGTCAATAATTCTAAATTCTCTTTGTGCAGTTATAGTAGGTAAACAATATCTAATAATCTATCTAAATGACTGCTTTGTCTTTGAAAAGGTGAAGAGCCTGAGGCCGGTGACGGTCCAGTTCCACTCCAAGTACATCCTTACGGTGGCTCACAGGACAAGGCCACGTTCCTGTCCTGCCAGAAGAAAAGAGAAACTTCAGAGTCTTCTTGCAGTTCAACCAAATATTCTGTATGGCAGCTGAATTGTCACCTCTGCATGCAGTCAAGTTACCAAATGTAGTTCTATTAATCTGCGCTCGATTACTCTGGAACTGAAACAGGATGTAAGTCCCAAAAAACTGAATATTGGAACTGAAACTAAATTGTAGAACTGAAACTGAATGGTGAGAAGTGAAAATGCAATTATATCTTTGCAGGTGGTCTGCAGATAAGGAGGTGGTCCGCTTGCCTCCACCCCAGAGAGAAGGGTTACATCTCCTGGGTCTAGGTGCGGCTTGCCCCTCTGGGGGCAGGGGTACCTGGACCTGGGATATAGAGTATGTTTGGGGAGTGCGACTGTCTGTGCAGTGTCTATTTGTGTCTGTCTACACGTTGGGTGAGTGCCGAGTATTTGGTTGTGTATATGGGGTGAGAATGCACATTTGTGTCCGCGTGCGCCTGTTCGTCTGTGTCTATATGTCAGGTTGGGTCTTAGACTCAACCTCTCTGGGTACATCTCAGGCCCTCTAAAGTACGGAGGCCTATCTCCCCTCACCACACTCCCTGCCGGTGGCTGATGCCCTAAGACGTTGGTGTGTTGGTGGTCCTTGTCGACTGGGGCTGGGCGCTCATGTATGTACCGGCTCACTCCTGGTGGCCGATTGGCGGGGCCTGGCACCTGTGGCCCGGCTGGGCCCCTTCCGGGGGGTGGGGTGCCCTCAGGCCTCTGGCCTCTGGGCCTGAAGCTCGGTCCTCCCTGGCACAGCTGGCTGCCGGCAGAGCCCGCGGGCACGCCACTGCAACCCCCTCTGGCCTCTGCTCCATAGCTGCTGGGTGACCTCTCATTTGGGGCTCTACTCAGCTCTTCCCAGGAGGGTGGCACGGTTCCCCCCCTTTTGGTAGTCCTCCTCGGTTCCTCGTACTCTGGGGCCTCTGGATGTCAGGGGCCTGGATCTCCTCTATACCTGCTTCATGCCCTGGGGGACGGGGCTATGGCTCCCCACACTCCCTAGCAGATCGTTACATGGAGAAACCTTTGGAATACAAGCATGCTGATCCACACAGGTATGCACACAGGTGTACACACGGGTGTTCACAGACGCAGACTACACCTTTCTTGGCTGCTGCTTCAAAGCACATTGTGCGCTGTCTATCTTGCGTGCTGCACAATATCGTTTAGTATTCAGTATCTACTGTTATGTACTGCTAGCTAGTTTATTGTGATGGTGCTGTTTTTATTATGTTGCTCTTTGTTGTTTGCTTTCTCTTCTGTTTTTTTTTCTCTATACAGGTGATCCAGGTGTTTTGTTTGTTTTTCTTTCTTTCTTCCCCACTTTCTCACCGTCTCTTCTCCCCTCTGGTTTTCTTTCTCTCCCTCTCTTTCTTTCATTCTTTCTCCCTGTCCTATCCCCCAGTCATGTCTGTCCCGTTTGTAGCAACCGAAAATAAAATAAATACATAATTATAATAAAGGTCAATCAAATGGACCAATATGGCAAGGCCACGATGATCCACTTGGTAAAATAAATCCGCTTGGCATCTTTCTTGGCCTTAAGACAACAATTCTGATGGCTAAAGATCCAAACGGGACACAAAAAAAAAAAGAAAAGGAAAAAAAAAGAAAAAGAAAAAAAAGAAAATGCAATTATTCGAGAGGTGCATTTTTAAAGGATAAAATAAAGTTTCAAAGCAAATGAATTCAGTTTCAGAATATAAAATTCAATTTCAATTAGGTGACGATTCTTTTTCAAACCAACACATTAAATTTCAAATTAGGATAATTTAGGATAATTTAGGATAATTCGAATTCAGTTTTAAAAAGCATTTATTCAAGTTACAATTCAGATTCAATCTGAGCACTTCAAATTTTAATTTAACTTATTCGAATTCAGTTTTTGATAGCACAAAGTTCTGCCCATATGGAGCAACCTCCAGGTACCCACCCAGGGACTCCAAGAAGGCTAAGTACTCTGAACCACCACTCAGCGCATAAGTGCAGATGACGGTCAGGACCCGTTCCCCGACCCAAAGGTGCAGGGAACAAACCCACTTGTCCACTGGGAGAAATCCCAACATACAGGCAATAAGCCGAGAGGATACTAGGATACCCACCCCAGCCCTCCGCCTCTCACCAGGGGCAACTCCAGACTAAGACAGAGTCCAGCCCCTCTACAGGAGACTGGTTCCAGAGCCCAAGCCGGTACCTCTCAACCTCACGCACTAACTCATGCTCCTTACCCACCAGAGAGGTGACATTCCATGTACCAATTGCCAGTCTCAGTAGCCGGGGATCAGTCCGCCAGGGCCTCTACTCCTGGCTGCTGCCTGGCTCACAATGCACCCAACCCCTACAATGCCTCCTGCGGGTGGTGGGCCTGCAGTTACAAACAGTATCCCTCGTTCCTGATTTTTAGTTCCAAGCACTTCTTATAATGACTTATTACTGGTGAAATTTTGGATATATTAGCTCTTTATAGAGTGAAGTTGCAGGGGAGAACATATTCTATGAGCCTGGCCCAGCCACAGTCTGTTCAGTTCCAGTATTAACAGCATTCCAAATGCTTTTTTCTGCAAACTGTAAAAGAGAGAGTCAATTCATAGAAAAACAGCAATTTTCCATATTTTCCATATCTTTTCGGAGATAACATTTTTCATTTCAGTTGTGTTGCTAGTAACTGGGAATCAAAACTGTCCTTAGGTCTGCATGCATGCATGGTTGTTTGTCTCTGTGTTGCCCTGTGGTCAAATACTATTTTAATATTTAATAATATTTTAAGCTGTAAAAAAAACAAAAAAAACATAACTTTTCTTTTTGGTATATGACCTAAAATAAACTTTAGTGAAGAAGAAAAAGTGATAAAGAAATATTCCCTTCAAAATGTACGTTTCCACATGCCAAGCATTTGTCTTGGCTAAATGATTTAATCAAGTAATAGTGAAGCAGTAGTGGGAGAGAGGGTGGCATCAAGTGATGATGGACCAGAAGTGGCTGTAGGAACTAACTGCGGGAGGGCTGTGGCTGGTTATGGGCCTTCAGGTTGAGGTGACATAAATTAAGATGATAGTGCACCAGACGTTTTTTTTAAACACCAGTGTAGCTTTACATGGCCGATGTTTACTTTTGAAATTATAACCCCCTTGGAACCTTGAAGGTTGGTGCTTTGGTCCTGGATAGCTGTTATAACGCATGAGCCTAAATAATTGGCTTCCAGCTTTCCTCCTTTCCTCTGCTGATTACTTATATTGGCTCTTAAAACCCTGTCACTGACTTTGAAGTCAGCATTTGTTGTTGTCCTTTTTATTTTGTTCTTTGTCTTTTCCACTGCTTTGCTAACATGCTCTTTCACTAGTTCCAAAAGCTGTTTGTTTTGTAAAGTCCTGTTACAACTCTTCCTGCTCACATATGCTTTTGTCAGCCTGTGAAGCAAAAGGGAATTTTTGCCTTGAATCAGAAATCAATCGATGTCATGAATATTGCCATGGTTTCTAGATCGGGGAAAGCAAACAACCTCTGGCTAAGCAGCGGGCACAACACAAAATAGGTAACTTGTCAGTCCAGGACTCTGCAGTCTATTTACACCTACAGGCCAGTCAATGGACACTCTTTCAATGATGAGGATGTACACAGCCTGGACTGGGAGGAAAGCTGGTTTGAGCAGAGAGTCAAGGAGGTCATTTGTGTGAAAAGGCAAAACCATCTCTGAAACAAGAAGGGAGCCTAAGGGTATGCTGTGATTGCAGCCATTCCTCAACTCTCTGTGAATATACTTATACTTTACTATACTATACTATACTATATACTATGCTTATTTGTAATTTATGTCATATTTCTGCTATTAATTGCTTGTTATGGATTTTTTTTTTTTTTTTCATGAAGGCCGTGCCCTAGTGCCCTCTATTGACGAGTCACAAGCAGTGCCTAAACCTAATGCTCACTGAAATTCTTAGGCTTGCACTATTTATCCATGTTAACCAAACACCATATTCAATTTACAGAGCCAACCTTGTATTTCCTTAGGCTACAAACTCATCAAATCAACAAGCATACAATAGTAAACCATAAGCCAGAGAGAGATGGTATATTGCTCAGTGTTATTTACTTGCTGTCTGAAACATTTCCAGGGTGATATGGTTACTGCCAGAGGTGAGGAAATACATTATAAAAGAAGAGAGTGAGGCATTGTGTGTTTTCAGTCTCTGGAGTTTATTTATTAATGATATTAATGCAGAACATATAGCAATCCTGTAACAATATATCTTTAACTTTAATACATTGGTAGCACTTTCTATTACAGCTCTGTAATAAAGTGGTGACAGAAGGGTAACAAGGGAGAAACAAGAGTATAATAATGTGGTAATTTCTTAGTTGTTACCATGCAATTACCAAAGTAATATAAGTAATATACAAGTAATATCATGGCAGCAACAGTAGTTACAGTTGAGTAATATTACCCTGAAATGTATGTAATAGAATAATAAGAGCCCAAAAACTGGGGGGTAATAATATGGAAATGCAGCTCTGTAATAAAATGGTAATAGTAGGATAACAAAGACAAAACAAGACTGGAATAATGTGGTAATTTCTAAATTATTACCACTCAATTACCTCTGGGGCAGTTTCTGTATAATGAGCAGGAAACAGAGCTGCAAAATGCAAAACTGTCTGTTAGAAAGTGCTGCCAATACATTTTCTTTTTTCCATTTTAATGACAGATGAGTTTTCTGTCAGTGGATGATCTATTTTTCTGTTTGTCACTTTGTCATCACCATAGATGACATTATGATAAGTAATTTTTTAGTCATTTTCTAGTACACATACGCTCCAGTTACACAAGTGTACCTTAAATGGACAAATCTGATTTTACAATTCAACCGTAGAACAACCACAGAAAGACAGTTTTCACCTTAAACTATGATGACTCAAGTGCTTCCCACATACAAAACAACAACAACACAGTTTTAAAATTTATATGAATTCATTGTTTTATATTTCTTTATATTTCTTATGGGGCGATCGTGGCTCAAGAGTTGGCAGTTTGTCTTGTAATCGTAAGGTTGCTGGTTTGAGCTACAGCTCCGACAGTCTCAGTCGTTGTGTCCTTGGGCAAGACATTTCACCCGTTGCCTCCTGGTGGTGGTCAGAGGGCCCGGTGGTGCCCGGCAGCCTCGCCTCTGTCAGTGCGCCCCAGGGCAGCTGTGGCTACAATGTAGCTTGCTATCACCAGTGTGTGGATGACTGAATGTAGTGTAAAGCGCTTTGGGGTCCTTAGGGACTAAGTAAAATGCTATACAAATACAGGCCATTTACTATTTTACCATTTACTTTACAAACACAGGCAGGTGACAGCTTAAGTGCCATTCTGACTTGGTCATTTTAACCCAAGGAGGTTTTGACTTCAATTTGAATGTAATAATAATTTAGATTACTGACCCTATCTCAGAAACAGAAGGAATCAGTCTTTCACTTCTCATATTTACTTATTTGTTCTTAACCAGGGGACAAATCAGTGCATGTTTAAATGTAATCCAAAAAAATCAATTCAAGCTAAACAACTCTTTAACCTCTTCAGTGAATGTCATACTTAAGGACAAAACAGCCAAACAATCCAAACAATTTCAACTACGCAGTTGGATGTTTGTTTTTGATTTTTGTTTTGATCTAGTGAAGTTTAGTTGGAGTTTTCATTTTTTTTAATGCAACCAGAAAAAAATTCCTATTCTCAACAACTTCAGCCTCCACGGTTTAACAAAGTCAGATTTAGAGGTTCAACTTCTTTTCATTAAAAGGTCTCTACATAAGATGTGTAGAATACTGCATACCATCACATAACACATAACAGACACAAGGCTTTAAAAAATGTTTTGCTTTCTAAGCTATGCTTTGTACATTGGAAAGCTGGACAGAAAGGCAGCAGTTTCTGTCCTGAATAAAATCCTGCAGCATGCCACATTGCCATTTGTTTGCGCTCTCTCAAGGCAACCATTAGTTTTTTTTCATAAATCAAAGTAAAAAAAGAGGTGATGTCCTGACCAGAGAGTTCTCTTGTGGTCACCTAATGCAATGGTTGATGATCAGAGGACATAGCTGCATGGTGGTTCTCTTCAGTAGCCTTTCATGGCAATGCCTCCTCCAGTGTCATTACGTTGGACCTGATGGATCATGAAGATGGTAATAAGCAGGCCCAGTAGCTATAAAGACAGGTAGATGAACAGGGGGTTAGTTCACAAAACAGGTAGGTGATAATATTAAAAAACTACAGTTCAACAGCACTGGTGGTGAAGCCCGCTGAGGATGACAATGATGTAAATGCTGCTGCTCCAACACGGCAATTACTAGCTTTTACTCAGAAGCTGAAGAGGAATTACCAGCTTTGTTGCTAGTAAAGCGGTCAACGTGCTACCTGTATTTATGTGCTACACACTGATGTATAGTCGACACACTTGAGAAGGATCTATGTCTCAGTGCTTGACAGTGGTGTGGCCCAACAAAAAAACAGACTTTTAAAAGCAAAAGGATAAAGAAAATATCATTCGTCTCAGTTTAAATATTTTAAATGTTTTGTTTTTTATTGTAAATAAAACATGGGTTTATCAGATCTGAAAATCAAATTTAAAAAGCAAATTAACATGGGAACTTGGAATGTAGTTTTGTGGGTCAACATGCAAATAACTCAACGTATACTATTGCGCCCATACTTGTGTTAATCATAAAGAATTATTACCAGCAAATATCCACTGGAAATGCAGTCATGACCAAAGGTTTTGGCAGTTGAACTGTCTGTTTTTCTTGGGCTTTACCTTTTCAGTTTTTATTTTTATTTTTTCACATTTCTTTGATAGGGTGAAGTTAAGCCTTGAAGGTACAGTAACAACATTACTAAGGAATGAACACTAATAACATTAAACAGTATTTAGCAACAAAAATGTAATCATGTATGCAAATAAGCTAAGATTCTAGCAAATGTCTGAAAAAGCATCTTAGAAATGCAACGAAGAGTTTTTATATCCAAGATTTTTTTAAAATAAAATAAGATCTTAAAGAACAATGGAGTCACAGTGATATACAGTGATAACCAGTGACAATAAATGAAAACAACAGTGAAGCTTACTGCTGTCACAGCAAATCCAAAGAAGAAGCCCAAAGCGATCTTGAAGAAAATGTCTACCACCGAAAACATGACGTCACCGCAGGACTGCAGAAGAGAATGGAAGATAGTTATTACATGGAAATCTATCAGAATGGCAGACTGTAGTGTTTGGATTAGCTGATAGGGGTTGGGGGATTAAATACCTGTGCAAAGACTTGCGGTGGGCCTCTGGTTCCCTGTAAGAAAACAAGAGGATATTGTGTATTCAAATAGAAACAGTTCATTATTAACTTTCAGATACATATTATAAAATATAAATTACTGTAGGGCAAAACACAGTTACATTTGTCAATGTGGAATGGATGGCTGCAAAATTACTCAACTTGTAATTTCAAAGTGACAATCTGACACTAATTTCACGCAAAAAGCTTCTTTAGCCAGGAGGTGTATATTATGTCAGAGCCAGGCACAACTCTTAATTGCTCGAGACTTTGGGTGTCTGCCACGGTGATAGTTACTGGATCCTGTTCAGGGAGGTTGCTGTGGTCTGCTCTTAGTCCCACTAGCCACTGAGCATTGTTGTAATGTGTTGTCTCCTTCTTCCATATGCTCTTCCAGTATTGCTCTGTTTCTAGCCTTGGTGGTGCTGTTCTCACATTGTTCCCCTGCCACACGCCTTAGATGGTTCTGTGGAGAACAGCTGGTTAATTCTCCTGCCTTGCATCTCTCTTGTATACCTCCTCAAGTGGCTGGCCAAGGCTGTGAGTCTTTGCTTGTCAGTTTTCTAGGCATCAGGTATGGACAGTACTTGTTAGGCACCTTCTTCATCACAGCTTTCTGCAGCTCAGATATTTTGCTAACTCCCTTCTATGCTACCTTGATCTTGGCCTCTTGTCTCCTTCTCGATGGAGGGTACTGCTCCTTGTGGCTGTTCATCTTGTAGCCAGGGAGCTCAGTGATCACTGCTGCCAGAGAGTAGATCGATTGGTTTTGGTTATGGTCACAGTAAGGATTGCCCGCAGTGCTGTATTCACATATTCTGTTGGCCTTCAGAGGGTATTTCACATAGCCTTGGTAATCGACCAGGTGAGCTGTTCTCACCTTCAATGTAGCAGTTGTTCTTCATGCTTGGTACCCAATCCAGAGGGTGGAGATGATGATATCTCCCCCCTGACCTAATTTTCTGGCTTGCCCTTGCCGTAGCATTTGCAGTGTACCTTGTCAATCTCTAGTTGTGATGGTAGTTTCTTCTTCTGGATGTTGGAAAACTAAGCTACTAGTTGTTTCACCATTAGTGTAGATAGCAGAATTAGTCATTTCCTGATATTCTCTGTTTTTTTCTTAAAATCCAGTTTTATTTTATAAAACTAACCTGAGGTTTGGATTTGCATGAGCGATATCCTCCATATCCCAGATCTGAAGGACTGCATTCACAGGAATTGGGAATTTCCTCACCCCAGTCGTTAGCGCTCACTATTCCACAGCATTGAATCTGTTAACACATGAGAGAATGACTTCAAATTGAAAATACTCAATGAAGTTCTGCACTAATGTAAATGTGTCAATAAAGTAACTATAATGTAATTATTAAAAAACAATTCAGTCGAAAAATAATTAATAAAAGGTTTTCTGTGTAAGATGGAGTCAAAAAGTTACTTGACACCAAGCATAAAAAGAAAAAAATATTATCTGACTAAAATTTCAGTTCAGTCCAGTTCATTTTTATTTCAAACGTGTATATTTGCCATCATTTTGTCATATCATTCCATTCTTTTGTTTGAAAAGGAATAGACAGAAGTATACACTTATTTGGCCCTACCCCCACAAATTTTACATCTCATTCATTTAGTTTTCTTTTAGTCTCAAATTAAACAAATTTGGTTGATCTCCCCTATCAGGGTTGGTCCTTGATCACTTCTGAACCTTTCCAGTACCACTGCTGTTCAGATCACTACCTGCAAGTCCTGTATTGACTACTTGTACAAGTAAATTTGGGATTTCACCACACACTTGAGCAGACATTGGACATGACCCTCTGTATCCTCGCTATTCTGGCTATATTGGCTATTCTGTTCTATTTGATTCTACTGTCATCAGGTTAATAGTACAAAGAACATTACAGATTGCTGTAAGGCTTCAAGCATATCTCTCAAGGATGGTTCTTTCATGTAGGGCTCTGCTAGTTCACTAGAGGTACTGTGGAAGGTAGTCTTTGTCTGCAAAGAAAAAAAGAATATATTTAGTATCACGGTAAACAGATGAGAAGCTATATTATCAACAAGACAGACAGAGAAGGACAAAAATCTCAAATATGCAATGAATGAATACCCAAAAACAAGAATAATTAAAGTAGAAAAGAAAACAAATTCTAGTTCTAAAATTATTTACTGGCTTCTTTTAATTCACTGATGAATTTCCCACAAGAAACATTATTAATATTTTCCATACTATCCATTAGGCCCTATGGTCATGTCCAATTAGGACAATTCATTAATACAGGCAATTGTTAATGTGTGTGATAGTGTTATTAAGGTGGAAAGCAAAAATGAATAAATAATTAAAACTATGTTGCTGAGAGAAAGGCAAGGTTGTTTTTTTTTTAGTTTCAGACACAGACAGAAAAGGAAGGCCACTAGATAACAGTAGTAACTGTAACAGAAACACAGATGTAAAGTAATACAAAGAAAGAGAGAAAATGTGATGAAGAAAACTTGCATCAAGAAAAATTATTGGACTGGCAGAGAGGAGAAGAGATCACCTGGTTTCTTTTGACCGCTACAACGATGCCAAAAATCATCATGATGATCATTCCAATGCCCATAAATCCTGCAAACTGTACATGAAGGAATGTTAAGAACATTAAAAGAATCATCACTTTGTTCTTGTTTTGTTCATTGTGAAATTAAAAGCAACAAAAAATAAACAGGTATCACATCATTATCTTGTTTGATGCAGGGGTCCTGTACTTACTATTTTGAGAACGAGGGCTTTCTCAGAGCAGGCAGCGTAGATTCCCAGGGAGGAGACACCGAGGACACCAATGGCAAAAACCCATGCCCAGCCCAAGCCTGGCATACCAAATGCTGACAACTGCTCGAGAAAGAACAGGAAACAACACAAACATTGCATTGATCCTTACTTCTTGGAATAAGCAAAAGCAAACACAGTTATCAGTAACATGCTAGACATGAATCTCTGGTTCACATCAGATTGAGTCTCCCCACTAATATCTGTGCCATCTAGCCATGCTACCATAGATCATAAGGCAAGCATTTCAAAACCTAAACCAGGCCATGCCAGGACCATCCAGTAAGTCACATTCAGTGAAGAGGCCATCCACTGTAGTATCTTCTCGGGTTAGAATAAATTTGCAGTTGTTAGGCTTAACTAGCACAACATCAAATTTACTGACGTTTTAGTAAAGAACAGGTCGAATCAGACAGTGTTAACAGACATTTATAAAACTGTAAAGTTTTAGTCACAGTCTTTGTTCTGTGAAGCAAAGACAGCAGTGTGTGGATTAGTCATTTTTAAAATGACGTAAAATGTGAGGGTTGTCCACTGGGAGCGCTGTGTGATGTCTTTGCCTGCAGATCAGCAGGCAAAGACATCAGTGGAGACATCCTCTCTGCTTTAAAGCCTCAAACTTTCCTTTCTGATTAAGATTATAATTAGGGTGCATGAGGTGACTGTGAGCCATCTCTCAGTTATGCTGCTTTCCATAATGCACTGAGCACTTTTCTGCTGCTCCAGTCCTTCCAGCAGCAATGTGATTTTATTCTGCACATGACAGCTTATAGAAAACTGTTTATGTAAAATATATAACTTAAAAATGGTTATTGATATTAAAACTACTGCTTTTTGTTATAAACACAATAACAGAAAGTTGAAATACATTGTGTAGGGCAAAAACACAAACTGGTTCATACTGGAGCATATATATGGATATCAAATTTCAGCTCATTAACAATGAAAATCGTGGAGATTGTTATCCCCCAGATGACTGCCAGACTCACAGGCTACAGGATATGACTGTAAAACCTAATTACAAGTCCTGGAAATGAACTGGAGAAAAAAAAGAGAAAAAAAACTGTAGATAAACAAACAAACAAACAAACAAAAAAACACTATTTCATTTGGTGACAACAATGAGCCAAAACATGTACTCCATTAAAAGATATAATATGCTGCTCTGTGTTTCTGGTTTGACAATTTTGTCAGAGCCAAGCTGTAATTACTGTTACAGAGAAAATGAGTTGTGAGAGCGTTAACTTCCCCCAGGCAGCATCTGTTCTGTGTTAAGAGCAGAAATGAGAGCCTCCACTACATCTGGACGGCTGCCTGATTCTATATAAACACGCTGAGTCCTTCACGTTGGCTTAATCTAAACATTTCGAAATGAGTGTTTTCCATTTCACGTGCGTGCTTTTAGAGAATTATCGTATACACATCATGTCCTGACTAAATCTGGTTCAGGGCTCAATGCAAACCAGCTGCTTTTGTCTTTAGAGTGTTTGTTTCAAAGCATTACTGAACTCTGTTTTTATAGAACTCTGTTTTTTCTTATCAGTACAGAACAAAGATCCAACCATAACCTGTCATGACTTTAAGAGTGGTTCATGATTAAGTCAACACAGATAAACACTTGATTATTGTATCACCTGATGAAGGCAAACTAAAAACACAACTTGCAGTGAGTGTTTACCGAAAATAGATACTAAGCAAGGGGGGAATTATTCTGGCTTAAAGCCAGACCTGATTTATTATTCCAGACTTTGACAGGAAGACGGCCACATGGTTTATGTAAGAACATAAGAAAAAACATCTGGAGTGGGAAAGTTGTTTTTATGGTTGGGCTTTCATAGGTTAACCACAAGAGGAGTAGCTGTTCTCTATTACCTACGTTATGACAGTCAACGGCAGGGAGTTGAGAGTGGTATCAAAGCTGGACACATGAACTAATATCAGTGAAAACAGACTTATGATACTGATTAAGTCCAAAAGTGTCTGTAGGCAGACTAAAGAAATTTAAATAGTGTGCTCCTTGTGATTTTAGTTCTTTGTTGAAGGGTGACATATTATCATTATATTTCCGCTTGGCTTTCTTTCTAAGCTCCGTATGTATGAGCCTAATAAAATCAACACGTTGAATAATCAAAGCATCACTGTGCCAATCCCAATTCCCAATTCCACTGAAGGTTTTTTTGGCTAAGAAATATGATTCGCCTTTCTTTTATTCTGTGTCAACAGTGATGTAGTTGTTGTTTACCTGCAGAGTCATGGCAGTCGCCCTTACTGCCAGGTAAATCAGCACACATCCCAGGATCTGTGGAAACCGAATCACAGTGTTCAGTTTGTGTTTAACAAAATTAAAGCTCCAAGTATGGTGGACTAAGTGTGCTAAAAAAAACATTTACAATAAAGGCTTTGTAAACAGTGCACTAAGACATAATTAATAATAAAAAGTGATTATCTTATTTTAAAACTGAAACTTGCATGGTTCAGCCAGGGAAAACCTGCCACATTTCAGGGAAAACACCCTTAAAGCACTTCAGCCATTTTACACCTTTAAAGCATGTCAGCCATTTTAGGTTACACAATCTCTCTTCCTTAGATGTGTAATCCTGCATGCAAGCGTTAAGAGCTTTTGTCACTTCTACACTGCACAACCTGAGGGAGACAAAGAGCTAAAAACCTGATCAGAGACTTCCTCAGGCCTAGGCATGTTTCCTGGCTGGTGAAAACACCCAAGAAACATGGATGTGAAACTGTTCCAGACCCAGACTATTATTATTATAAAAGTAATTTAATATAAGATTTTTGTTTTATGTAATTTGATTTTAAAAACAGTTTTTTCAAAACATTATTACAAGTAAATGTTTGTTTGTTTGCATGTTTTGTGTAAATGGATGGAAATAAAATCAATAAGCATGAATAAAAAGAAAAACCTCTGTGTTAAAAATTGAAAATTAATTATCTTTTAAACCACATTTCTCATTTTATTCTGTTTGACTGCACAAGCTCATTGTTTTTTGTATTTTTTAAAATCATTCTTAGTTCTCTTACTACAAAGACGTTAAAAGGCTAATCAAAGCAAAAACAGCTTCTTCAAACTCCACCTTTTTCCCCCCACCCTTCCTTTTTTCCATTATGGTAAGCTAAAAAAAATTATTAACAAAGGAGAAGAGAAGCTGCTCGGTGGTTGGCTGGTGGACTGAAATATGACCCTGTTTTCTTCTGCTTTGTGTGTGTGTGTGTGTGTGTGGGGGGGGGGGTCCCTTTTTACTGGAAATTACTGAGCTGAGCAGTTAACCACATTTGTATTTGATTGCTGTTTTGGAAAAAATATTTTGAACATTGAAGCATGTCTTCATTAATATGATCAAATTTGATGATCATATTTTGTTTTTTTTTTGTTTTTTTAGCATAGTACAACAGTTTTAGTTAAAGCTGAAGGTTTTTTTTCCTAGTTCATCCTTTTTTTTAGCATAAAAATCATGTAGGAGCTATTCACAGCAACTTCATGGCTTTACTTTGTTTGTTTTTGTTTTTTACAAAGTTTTTTCTTGTTATTTTAGTTATATTTACATATTTGAAATAAACTCTATTCTGTTCTACTCTATAACATAACGTATGTAAAATCGTCCTGGAAAACTGAACAAAACACAAAAATATTTTTTAAAGTTTAAAATTAAATCAGAAAGAACGTTTTGACTTACCATAAACAGCACATTGAAAAAAATAAAAATGCACTTGATGCATCCATTAATTTTCCCCATTTTCACTTTTTAGAGAGTGTCTCACAGGAGGTGAAGCAGTGAGGTTGTAGCTCAGAGTGGTACAGGTTTGCGTGCTCTGATAAACTCCCCAGACAGAGAATGTAAGGGGAAAGAACACACAAAGAGCTGCCCTGTAGCCAAGCCCTCGTGTGTACGGGACAGCCTCCTCAGACATGCACTAATAGAAAAAACTAAACTTTAAACTGGAGCTTGAAAACTGGAAACAAAACAGAAAAAAGGCTGATTATAAAACTGCAGCGAGCATAAAGCAAAAGATTAAAGTTCTGTTATTTGGTTTTAATCAGCAGCCCCAAGCTTAGCCCATCGCCTCTCTCATTTGTGGTGCACCTGTAAGGACAACATGCTGAAAGGTTGCCAGTGATTTTTGTTTTTACAGTGACATAAAAAATCAACTTAATTAACTTCTCATTTGAATAAAAGTTAAATAGCTAAAAGACTAATTTACCAGGATACACACAATTTATTAATCCTTTATTTATCCAGGTAAAAAAAAATCTCATTGAGATTAAAAATCTCATTTCCAAGAGAGACCTGGCATCAAAATGCAATTGAAAATGCAAAGAGAAAAACTGTCTGCAGCGAAAAGTGAATATCCTGATTACATTTTACTTGTCTGTGCAGACTCAAGTTCTACCCAGATCATTTAACATGACGATGTTTGGAGACACCCTGGCAGACATGAACAGGAATTTTATCAAAATATAACACTACTGATAAGCACAGCAATGTTCCTGCAGAGGAAGTGAATCTGCTTGCACAATTTAGTTTTTTTAAGAACACAGCAGTTTTCTTAAATATATGGTCAGTGTTGTTTCTCGCAAATATATGAAAGAAATATTGCATTTCTTGGTTGACTATGCTCAACAGATGTTTGAAAATAGTGAATGAATCTTTTTGTTTGTTTGTTTGTTTGTTTGTTATTCTTTTCCTTCCAATAAAGTTTGTTAGATTTGGTTAAAAAAATAGTAAAAGTTGAAAACAGTTGTGGTTATAATTAAGGAAATCATATGGAAACCAGAAAACCAGATGTTATGAGAGCCAATCTCAATATCAACAGATGTAGTCTGAAATAACTGAGATTTTTGTTACCTTTTGTCAAACAAAAATATTGAGTAGTACACAGAAAGTCTTAGTCATGGCATCTACTTGCTACATTTACAGAAACAGGTGTTGGCTTGTAGTCTGAAAACTGATAGAGATGTGCCTTATACCTCTGATTCTGCTTTCAGAAACACGTGGTTTCAAAAACAAGTATATGATTAAAAAAAATAACATGTTCTCAGGAAACACTGGCATGGACTTAGTGGCATTTAGCCTCATGACATCCACCACATACCCAGCCAATCATTAAACAAGGTTCGGTTGCATTTTAGCACATAGTCCAGATTATTATTTCCATGTTGGTATAACAAAAGGGGAAAATATTGATGTATAAGGGTATATGTGAGCTTGTCCTTACCCCAAGCAGCAATGAATAAAGCACGATGCTCATTTTGCAAATCCTGCTCCCATTTACATTAAAACAAACACAAAAAGGCTATTGGTATGTGCTTAATTTAGAACTCACAAGAGATACCAGCTCTCCTTACGCTGCAAAAACAGAAAAAACCCATCCGAGAAATTGCTACAATATCAGGAGAAGCAAAATCTACATTTGATACACCTTGAGAAAGAAAGAAAGAAAGCACTGGTGAACTCAGCAACCTGAAAACACCTGGACATCCATGGAAGACAACAGTTTTGGATAATTGCAGAATCATTTCCATGATAAACAGAAACCTCTTCACAACACTCTCCAGGAGGAAGATGTATCTATATCCAAGTCTACCATTAAAACAAGACTGGATGAAAGTAAATACAGAGGATTCACTGCAAGAGGCAAGTCATTCATAAGCCTCAAAGACAGAAAGGCTAGATTGGACTTTGCTAAAAAAAAAAAAAAAAAAAAAAAAAAAAACATCCAAAAAAGCCAGCACAGTTCTGGAAAAACATTCTTTGGAAAGACAAAACAATGATCAACCTCTATTAGAATGATGGCAAGAAAGAAGTATGGAGAAGGTGGGGAATAAACTTATAAACCACAAATAAACTGCAACTGAAAGCTGCTGCAGTAAAGCCTGGCAGAGCATTAAAAAGGAGGAAACCCAGCATCTGGTGATGTCCATGAGTTCAGGACTTCATGCTGTCATTGTCAACAAAGGATGTTCAAGCAAGTATTAGTAATGAGCATCTTAGTTTCAATTGTTTAATTTATCCGATTACTTTTGAGCCCATTAAATGAAGGGATTGTGTTAATAATCACTTTAGTTCCTTACACTTTTATCCAGTCTTTTTGTTCAGCCCACTGAGTTAAAGCTGTAAGTCTACATTTCAACTGCATCTGAGTTAGTTTTAATTTAATATTCATTGTCGTAGTGTGTAGAGCCACAATTAGAAAAAAGTTATGTCCAAATATTTATGGAACTAACTGTACACATTTACACCCTAAGCTGATCTCTTGATTTGAAACATTGGCCCTGCTTGCAGCACTGTAACAGCATATGTGTAACAGAAAGAAATTATATTGTTTGCTTTCACTCATTAACTATGAGTGACAGTAAACATAAAAATTAGTCCACTGGAAAAGCCATCCTAGTGACTGCATTACCCAGCTAGCTTGTTTGTACTTAAGGGTATTTCAAATAAGCCATAGCTTCTTAGCCTACAACACCCACTTACTCAGTCCAGCAGTTGTGTAAGTGGAGCTGCAAAAACTTCCCTTTCTTTTCCAAGTGGATCCAGAGACAGTCCTAAACAACTGAGAGACACAATCACAATGCCTGTCCAGTCTGAGCATGCCTGAAGCACCTCACACAGGATATAGGAGGCATGCTAGGTATGCCGGCAGATTACATCCTTTCAGGATGGAGGAACATCAGACCTACCCAGAGCCTGAGCCAGGCTGCTTACCCAATCTCCCCTTCCAGAGGCAGTGTTGTGAATCAGAACTTGCCCCTGTCCTTATTTATGTGCATATTGGTCATAATTAAATGTTTTGGATCAAACAACATGTAATATTAGGCAAAGACGACTTGGGGAAATACAAAATGCAGTGTAGTGATGTGTCGGTCGCGAACAAAATGGCCGACTCTTTGAAGTGAACGACGCGAGACGGCTCCTTATTGGGAGCTGTGTTTTTTGGGGGGGGGGGGGTTTTGCCCGTCCCGTTTGGCTCTTTTGCCATCAGAATTATTGTCTAAAGGCGAAGAAAGATGCCCAACAGATTTACTTTACCAAATGGACCATCCCAGCCTTGCCGTAATGGTCTATTTGATTCACCTTTTATTGTTTATTTTATTTTATTTTCACTTGGTAAATACGGGACAGATTTGACTAGGGAAAAGAAAGGGGAGAAAGAAAGAGGGAAAGAAAAACAGCGGGGAAGAGGGACGGGGATAAAGGGCAAAAAAACAAAAACCAACAAAATAAGCAGACAAAAAATACATCTATCAATAACCTGGATCACCAGTTGAGAAAGAAAAAAGAGAAAACAAGCAGAAGAAAAAAAAGAGCAACATAATAAACAACATCACGATGATCTATGTGAATATAACAGTAAATACTAAAAATTAAACATTATTGTGCAGCACGTAAGATCGACAGCGCACAGTGTGCATTGAGGTAGGAGCCAAAAAGGGTGTAGTTTGTGTGTGTGAGCTCCCGTGTGTACACCTGTGAGCATGAGCGCGCTTGTATTTAAAAGGTCCCTTCATGTAATGATCTGCTAGAGGGTGTGGGGGGCCACAGCCCCATCCTCCAGGGCATGAAGCAGGTATGGAGGAGATCAAGACTCCAGACATCCAGAGGCCCCCAGAACACAAGAGACCAAGGAAGACCAACAGAGGGGCAGCCACGCCACTATCCCAGAAAGAGCTGAGGAGAGCCCCAGATGAGGGGTCACTCAGCAGCCGCGGAGCAGAAGCCAGGGGGGGTTGCAGTGACGTGCCAGTGAGCTCCGCCGGCAGCCAGCTGTGCCAGAGTGACTGAGCCCCAGGCCGAGAAGCTGAGGGCACCCCACCCCCGAAGTGGCCCGAGCGAGCCCCAGGCTCCAGGCCCCGACAAGCAGCCACCAAGGAGTGAGCCGGTGTGTACCTGGACGTCCACCCCCGGACACAAAGAACCACCAACGCACCGATGTCTGAGGGCGTCTGCCACTGGTAGGGGAAGTGGTGGGGGAGATAGGCCTCCATACCTTGGAGGGCCTGAGATGTCCCCAGAGAGGTGGCGTCCGATACCCAACCTGACATATAGACACAGACATACAGGCACACACAGATACAGACATCCATTCCCACCCTCATGCTCTCATATGCAATTACTCAGCACTCACCCAACGTGGAGACAGACACAAAGAGACACTGTACACACAATCACACTCCCCAAGCATACTCTATACCCCAGGTCTAGGTACCCTTGCTCCTGGAGGGGGAAACTGCACCCAGACCCAGGTAGTGTTACCCTTTTCCCTGGGGTGGAGAGAAGCAGACCGCCCCAACTTGGCAGGAGCAGGGAGGCCCCACATTCCAGACCCCAATCGGATGGCCGACTCCTCCTCCCAGCCCCCCCGCTCCAACAGGCTGCAGAGAACGGGGGTGTGTGAAGACTCCAAACCTCCCTCCGCCCGCTCATATGTAGTGTTGATGCATGTGTGTTCTAAGGTGCATTTAAAACCCAGGAGGGCATGGAGCTACCTGCCAGAGAGCAGCAGGTAAGCGCATAGCCCCTCCTGATAGCCCTCAATGTCTACATGTATTTAAAATTGAGAGGTGGGCAACGACGCCAGGGGTGAGGTGTACACGCTGATGGTCTTTTGGATTCCATGTAGCGTGCCCACCCCCAAGGTCCTATATGTATGTGTTATGAGAGTGTGAGTAATGTGAATGTCTAAGTTGTGGTATAAAATTGAGGCAGAGGCAGCCAGAAGGGGACAGAGGGGGGGATGCCTCCCCTGCACCCTGGTGACACACCTTTACCCCAACGCCCTGCATGTGTGGGTGATTGTGGTGGAGCGGGAAGAGGGAGGCAGCTGGAGACGGGGAGGGAAGGAAGGAAGGGACAAGTGACCCCTCCCTGGGGCCAGCTCCCCCGATGACCCCAGTAGGCACCCCCATACTCTGCAACCCGCCAGGGAAAGGGGGCCCAGGCCCATCCGGACCGGGGCCCAGTTCGGCAGCGCCGCCTGGCCCCACAGAGCCCGGGACAGTCCACCCGACCCCACCACAGAGAAAACTGCACCCACCCCGTCATCCACTCATCTTCCAGACTACACAAGACAATAGACGCCCAGGCTGAGATCTTCCTCCACCTCTCCTATATCTCCCCCTCCTTATTGGGAGCCGTGGTGTTTTTTTTTTTTTCTTTCTCTCACCCTCTCTCTCGCACTTTTTTTCCGCTTCACTCCGCACGCGAGCCTTGTGCTCAGTGTTGCCATCTCCTCAGTAAGGAAAATCGCTATTGGTTTTCCTAAAAGTCGCTAGACAGGCCATCACCCTCCTCCCCCTCCCTTTCTCCCTCCTCCCCACACCTGAAATTCACTGAGGAGAGGATGGAGCGGGTCAATGCTGGGCTCAGATCTACCCCCTGGCCCAATCCAACTAGAGCAGCCAAAGGTTCGCCATCGAGCCCTGCCCCCAACAGAGCAATCGAAGTTCCATTGCCCGGCCCCGCCCCCTTTAGCCCCTCCTTACCACCTTCATGCTCTGTCTCCGCAGTCTGATGTGTGATGTGTGGAGGGTCCGGGCTGCGAGGATTATGGCAGTGGTGACTTTTCCCAGGAGAAGCTGGGACCCTGTTTACTAGAAGGTTTTAAAATTTCTGTACTTTTAGGTGACAGAAGGAGACATGTGGCCTTGTCAAAACACAGAGAGCTGCACTCTAAAAGATCTTTAAATATAGTAAACATACCTTGTGTGCCACAGACTGCTCCCAAACACGAGGGGGCAAATAATACCTCTAAAACACTTAAGTTGGCTTTATTAAGTGATTTAATCACTGAGCACAGCCTTGATTTTATGTTTTTAACTGAAACTTGGTTGGAACAAAGTAACAGTGGAGCTGTTCTCATCGAGACGACCCCTCCTAACTACAGTTTTATCAGTGAGGCCAGGGTGAGCAGGAGAGGAGGAGGGGCCCCTCCTGCTGAAGGCCCCATCCAAAGTTGTATTTCTTAATGTTTACAGGCCTCCCAAATACTGCACAGACTTTTTTAATGATCTCAGTGAACTGCTGTCTGTGATCTGTGTTGATTTCGACTGTGTAATTATTGTTGGGGATTTTAACATCCATGTGGACAACCCTCAGGACAAAGGGACTAAAGACCTGAGTAACACTCTGGGCAACTTTGGGCTGACTCAGCATGTAACAGAGGCCACACATAATAGAGGACACACTCTTGACCTACTGATCTCCAAGGGCCTGAAAATTTCAAAGGTTACTGTGTCTGATGTGGGCAGTGGCGGTCCTAGCCTGTTTGGCGCCCTGGGCGAACACTCCCTCTGGCGCCCCTACCCCCCCCCACACACACACACACAGACAAAACATATTAAGGATTGTACATTAACATAAAACTGTTGTACACACACACACATATGAAGAGAGAGAGAGTATGCATTGTATGCAAACGGCTACCAAACAGCCATCATAATTTATCATACAATGAGAACAGGACGAATCAACAATTGAGAATGACTAATTAATATTAAAATCTGTAACAGAATGTATTGTTTGGAGTTTAGTCTGTTACTGTTGCTATTTTTACCATTTCTTCTTGGAGCAACTGTAATGCACATAATTTCCTTAGGGATTAATAAAGTATTCTGATTCTGATTGTTTCAGGATAACCTGCCATTATCCAACGACACATCTGCTTACCTGTATCTTTTGCTTGTTTCTCTTCCTCTTCTTTTCTCTTTTTTCTAAACTGAGCACCTGATGGCTTTGAACTTTTCTTGTCCATCTTCCACTGGTTTTAATTTTGCACTCCAGTATGAACACCCATCCCTCAACCCAAGGATCACCACAACATAATCTAACACACCTACACCTTAGTTCACAGATTCACTTTGTCTAGGGTTTATTTCTGAGATTTCACACAACCCAGGATTCAAATCATGAATACATGATGGGTTTGGATTTACATCATTATGAATGAAATGTGCTCTATTTGGAAGCAGCCGACCCCCTCCCCTTTCGACCGGTTGTGTGTGAGACTTTAAATCAAACTGTAAATTATAAATTGTTATTGATCCCTTTACCCCTAGTCCTAAAGTGTATATTTATTTTCTTACTCTTCTTATATATATTGTTTGCTGTAACTGGAGCCTCGTCGTCTTGTCTCTCTATATAATGAACTGTATGTAGCGGAGAGAAAAAACATCGGTGCAAATTATAAGTCTGTATCATAATGTCTGGTGTTTTCGTGTTTGTTGGTTTGTTTTTATTTTGCGAGTTGGTTTTTAGATGCCGCTCCAGCCGGTCAGTGAATCTCCCGCCGCCCCGCCCTCTCCTGCCTGCGCCGCAAGCAGCAGGCGCACCTCGCAAACGGAGGGCGCCCTTACACCCAGCAAATGGGCGATAGAAAACCGATCGGTGCCTATGCCATTCCCAATATGCGCTGGCATGACGTCGGGGCAGCATGAGTACGAGCATTTTTTTTTTTTTTTTTGCCGATGCCCGTGATGCCACCCCGGGCAACCGCCCGTGTTGCCCGTATCTAAAACCGCTACTGGATGTGGGACTGTCTGATCATTACTGTGTTTTCTTTGAAAGTAAAATTTCAGCACACACAAATATATCAACAGCAGTGATCACAAAACGGTGTATAACTGAATACAGTAGTGAGGTCTTTAACCAGGTCTTCCCATTAACACCTGAACTGTCCAGAGGTTCAGTCAATGAGCTCGTCAATAGCTTCAATGCTAAAATGTTAAATGTAATGGACACTACTGCTCCCATTAAGATGAAGGTTATCTCTGGAAGGAAAAAGTCTCCATGGAGAAACTCCACACTGGTGAAAAATGAAAAAAGAGAGTGTAGGAAAGCTGAGCGCAGATGGAGAAAAACAAACCTCCAGGTTCATTATGACATCTATAAAGAGAAACTTCACAATTATAATTTACAACTGAGGAGTGCAAGGAGGTCCTACTTCTCTGACAACATCACCAAAAACAGTCATAATGCTCGGGTCTTATTTTCTACAGTTGACAGGCTAACAAACCCTCCTGTGTCAGTGGCAGCTGAACTTCACTCGACCATGGCCTGCAATGACTTCGCCAAATTCTTCACAGACAAAATCCAAAAGATTAGACAAGCAATTGGTACATCAACAGCAGATTCAGGATATGTACTGTGTCCACTGAAAAACTGTTTAAACACCATCAAACAGTTTCACCCTATTAACAGCAAAGACCTGGAGGACATCTTAGGTCAACTGAACTCCTCCTCTTGCTGTTTAGATGTCCTGCCAACAAGTTTTTTCAAAAAGGTCTCAAAGACTTTGGAGTCAGACCTGTTACAGATCGTCAACTTTTCTTTAATGTCAGGTGTGTTTCTAGAACCACTAAAAACTACTGTAATTAAACCTATACTGAAAAAGGACAATCTTGATAAGACACAAATGAACAACTACAGGCCGATCTCAAATTTCCCATTTTTAAGTAAGATCATTGAAAAAGCAGTTTCTCAACAGCTCAATTACTTCTTAAAACAGAATAACTGCTATGATGCCTTCCAGTCAGGTTTTAGACAGAACCACAGCACTGAAACCGCTCTGACCAAAGTGTTTAACGACATATGTCTGAATACAGACAGTGGAAAAATGTCAGTCTTAGTTTTACTGGATCTCAGTGCAGCATTTGATACAGTTGACCACAACATATTACTCAAACAACTGGAGAACTGGGCAGGTCTTTCAGGAACTGTACTAAACTGGTTCAAAACATACTTAGAAAACAGGAAGCCACAGAATGAGCCAGAGATATTTGAACTCATCCACCTTGGACAGAAACCACTCCAAACTGGGAGTCAGTACTCCACCCCCCTCTTTGTTAAGAACCATCACATCAGACTCAGAAATATTCATTTTCATCCCCTTTCTTCACACTCAGAACTTCCCCAGTGTGAGCTGGATGTCAGTAAAGCCAGAAGGACCACATCATCCATTAAAAGCATGTAATAATGAGGTCATCAAATTTAGAAACACTCGTCCGTGTTGGGCAGTGGACTCATAACTTTAACGGACAGAATGTCGCAGCATAAATAAAAGTGAAGAATGACATAATTTGTCTACATTTTTTTCAAGCATCATGTTCCAGTTTTAAAAAATCAGCTTTGATGTTCATTTCTGAACAATAGGAATGCAGGGCTTTTTGTCTTTACACAAGAAGTGCCTTTCAAAACCTCTGCATAGCAGCATTAACCCAAAGGAAAGTAAATAATCTCGGCACTAACGGTAAGTGAATTTTGCAGTAGTTGTAACTGTATAACTTCCTCAGCAACCAATAGCAGCATAACTTTCAATTCAATTCAGTTTTATTTATATAGTGCCAAATCGCAAGAACAGTCACCTCAAGGTGCTTTATATACCTACAATAATACAGAGAAACCACAACTGTCCAATGACGAAATGTAATGTCTTACATAAAGCTGCAGTGATCATACGTGGCCAAGTTAGATAGCTAGCAGTTTTACCTGCCCACATATCTTGTGACACTAGAGAAAACGTTTCTCATGGCTTATATTTCCTTTTAAAAATTATATAATGTTGCAAGCTTGTTGTCTAATGCCATGAGGACATAGAGTCAAATTCTGACAGTGCTGCACATCAGAAAACTTAAAGAGATTGCATGTGACATTACTATAATAATACTCTGAACACATTCATTACCTGCCTAGAAGGTCACACAACTGAGGACCGTTGGGTTACACAATTATTTTGTGCTGACTGGAAGCTTTAACCTGTTTTTCCAGAAATATGCAGGTCTGTGCATGAAGAGCATAAAGTTTTAAGAATATTTGTTCTCGACCGCTTACAGTAGGAACCATTATATTCCAGTGACAAAGAGACAGCATGGAGCAGACCACAGTGAGGCTAATGAAAGTGAAAAATGCTAATTTTACACTTTAATGAACACATTGAATATAGAATAAAGTAAAGCAAGAATTAAGTAAAGCAAGTATATAAGAATCATATCTCACTTAAATATTTGCAACTGAACATCTCTATGTGTGAAACGCAGAGAGAGCAACTTATACGAGAAAGACAACCTGTAAAGCTGTTAGGAACCGGCAACTGCTGTCTTTAATGAGGGTGGGAGTCACTGTAATTTCATTTTGCACATGATTCATGTTTCCCTGTCCACACACCATAATCCTCACTGTTAATTGTGCGGTTGCACAGACATGTCATTAGGATTGCATTACTGCAGCTCTGCATACATGAGGAGGGAAGAGTGAGACAAAGAGAGTGGCACTGACAAGATTTGTTTCTCACTTCTATGAGAAAAAGTAGTTTAGTTTTACTAATGGGAGAACTGACTCAGAATTACAGACGCCTGCACTGAACAGTCAGGTGTAATAAGTGTAGAACTGTACATGAACTAAGAATACCGATGTTATCTGAACAGGTATAACATTAATCATAATCCAGTTGGATCATTTCATCTGGTCCGTTTTTTTTTTTAACTTTAAGTTGTTTTAATGTGTGTAAAATGATTTACCTAACAGTAGTAGGTTTCGCCGGCAGAAACCATAAAACTGCCTTTAGGTCCACAACTGAAGCCTTGCAGAAGTGTGCTGTACTGTTTTTCTTCTCTTTGCTTTTTAAAATTTGCAACCTGAACAGTTCAGTTGTTTTTAAGTTTCCACCAGCTGTGACTGTGTGTGATTTTCATGTGTGTGGCATGAAGCCACAGGATGGTGCTAAAAAAAACTCTAACAGGAACAAGCAAAATACAACAAAAACCAGCCCTAGCAGGTGTTATTCTGTATTTTGGATTCTTCTATCAAATCTGTGTATAGTGTGTGGAGTGTGTAGATTGGATCAAAATGAAGGTCAGTTTTGAAGATGTTCATGGTCTGACCCACGAGCACCGTGTTATGAGTTTGCAGATCTGCATGGGTGTCATGACCTGGCTTGAGTGTCACATGTTTGGGGTCATTTTTCCACTGCAGTTCCTGTGTCTAGGTTCTGCCCTCCAGAGCAGAGTTCTGATTCTACTTCTGTCTCCTCTCACCTGTGATCCATCAGTAGTAATTAACAGCTCAGATTTCCACCCGCTGCCATCGCCTGCTACCCCATGCTGGCTTCATGTTTAGCTCTTACGTTGTTACTCCTTGTGTTAACCTCACGTCTCCTTGTGTCTCCAGTTTACATTGTTTGGGATCAGCATTCAAACTAACCTGTTGTTCTTTTGGTTTTACTGACGCTGGTCTGCTCCCCTAATAATGCAATAGCTAAACACTTACCCTCCTGCATTCTCTGCCCGATGCCTCTCTTCTGTATTCTGAAAATAACATTAGCTCAGACACGTCACCTGGCTGCCCTCCTGCTCGCCATTTCCCTCCAGATCACTGAAAAAGAGAGAAAAGGTCGGACTGCCGTGATGCTCGCTCCCCATCTTGTTTGATTAAGATTTGTGAGCTTAATAAAGTCTTTCATCTATTGAGTCTGCTTTTGGGTCCACACCTCAAACTGCCATTCAACCCTCTGAGAGTGGGTTTGGGGTTTTGTTTGTGTTTATCTTTCTTTTTTTCCTTTTAATATTCTCAGGTGGAGTTGGATTTGGTTAGCTCTGCCTCAGGTCTCTGTCTGGTTTTCAACGAAAATAAATGATTGTTATATATATCAATGAAGCTTTTTTGTTTGTTTGTTTGTTTTTTTCTTTTGTTTGTCTTTTGTACTGTCTGGCAGCTTTGCAATCAGAATTGTGATCTGAATGCACTGTGGTGCCTAACATATTTCGCTTTTACAAGAATAGCTACATAGAAAGTAGTAATATACCTGTGGCTTTTTTGCCCCCTTTTTTAAAAATGGTTCTTTGAAGAATTATTTTTAAAAAGGTCTTTCAAGTGGTTCTTTAAAGACCCATCTTAAAGAACCCTTTTCTGAGTGGTTCTTTAAAGAACCATTTTAAATCTTTCAAAATAAAATGCATCTTAAATCGAATTAACTAGAGTAGGGTAAAATAAATACAAGCACATAGACATATATTAATGGTTTATTGGCACTTTACAGAAAAAGACAAAAAGGCATTTTAACGCTAAGCACAACACCACTACTAATAATAGCATATAAGTCATTTAAACAGTAATGATTAAATATCTTTACTATACTATAAATAAATACATATAAATATTATACTATAGATAAAACAACAATTATTACATTAGAAATAGCAATACTTTCATAACAGACAATTAAACAACACATTTTCATCAGCATGTTTGCATTTTCAGTAAAACTATTTCAAGAACAATCTTTTTATTTAAATTATCAATGAACTGCAGCCTTAAGTTATGTAAGTTAAGTTTAATGTGGGACTCATGGTCCTTTGTTAGTCCACATTGGGACAATATCAGTCTCTCACCTGCACTATGTTGGCAATCTAGGAGATATTTAATGCATTTGCCACTCTTTGCACAGCTACTGGTACAGGTGTAGTCAGAGTTCCCAAGTTGAGAACAAATGCCTCCAAAAAGCAAAATGTCTTTTTTAGTTCACTTGGATAGGCAACATTGTAGACATGGTACAGGGAGAAGACAATACCCATCGCCAATGAAATGTCCATTTCCCCACTGTCCAGAATCATTTTTTGTCCATCCATTTGGACATTGACCTCAGTTGAATCACTCAAGGGCTTGCCGTCACTGCTGCTGAGTACGATTGTAGGTATTGGGCTGTGTGGATCCTGAAACAGAAATTAAATTCTTGAAATGAGGAGTATAGTTTAAATAAGTATAAACAACAGGTGTCCCAATGAAAGTATAAAACTCCTGTAAAATACTGGATTAGTTCAAGACTCCCCCCCCCCCTCACCATACCAAAAAAAATCTAAATTTACCTTATTTATGATGAAGAGATGAGAGGCATTTTCTTTGAAAATAGATGGCAGGAGAAGAACAGCTGTGTTTACTATCTGACCTGGAAAATAAAGAGAAATATGTAAATATTTTCTGGCCAATTTTGTTAATACAAAGCAGTAAAGGCCATATGAGTCCCTTCATCAGGAGTTGAATGTCTTGCAGAACATAAGCATTAGTGCAGTAAATGTATACCTAATTAACTTTTCAGTGTAATTCAGTGTAAATGTTATGCATTTATGCAAAACCCCCAAAATGTTGTTCAGTTCTGTAAGTTGCTAGCTTTAAATAATTTGAGTCCTAAAGAACTTGCAGAGCAAGTCTAGCTGCCACTGAACATTTTTTGGGATAAACATTGTGTGAATGACTGAAAATCTTCATAGAGATATATATAGCATCAAGGGTATATCAGTTAAATCTTAAAGTACATTAGTGCAGAGACGAGAAAGGAGAAATGTCAGTCTGTGGATATTGTAAGGGACACTGTGTTTACTAATGTGCTGTATGTGAAACCTTAAAAAGTGGTATCTGAGATAGGAGTTAAAAATGTTTTTGCTCATTATTGCCAAGTGCCCTCACCTTTTTCACCATAAAAATGTTATGGCCAATGGTATCAAACGCTGCACTTAGCAGGAAAGATTTCAACTTTTCAATATGAATGAAGGCTGAAAACTGATTAGATTAATGTCTGATGATCTTTTCTCTGCTTCTTCAAGTTTGTAACACTGAACATATTAAAGGATGATTTAAGGTTCACAGGAACCGTTTAATTAGACACACGTTTACTATTTTTCTTTATACTCTTTCTTTCTTCCATCACTGGCATGTTCAATATGATAACTATATCAGAGGAGAAAATAAACCCTGTGTGGTTTAAAAACTTTAATTTAATCAAACTGAAATGTTGCTGAAGTCTGATGGACGTGTCTTTTAATCTTGCCAACAAAATCTGCCATTTATCATCATGTAAAATGTTCCCTCTGCTTCTGTTGCACATCTCCCCTGACACTCACCTGTCCTGTGCAGTTGGTCCAACCCCTGCCTCCTCCTTAAACTGGTGTCTTTAAATCTCTTTATCTCTGTGAACTTCACACAAAGTTTGTGGTAACAAAATCAAACTGATGAAGATCTCCTTTGAAAGATCCACACTCGCGAGACAAAATAAAAACAGACTGCTCAAAGTAAAAGCAGAGCCCTCACAGCTGGTAGTACAAAACACAGTGACAACGAGCATATTAGATACCCTCACTCCAAAAGCATAAATATGAAAAAAAAAATGGGATCACCAAGAATATCCTAAAAATGGCATTGGATGTTACAGTGAAAAAACCAAAAGCAGCCAAATTTGAATGTACATGTGTTGAAGGTCCGGGTCTTGTTGAATTATTAAACATATTTTTCTTTTGAGCCACAAAAACAACAACTTTTAATTTTCTTCTGCTTGAGTATCGGCCTAAGGTATCTCTACTTATCATTGCTGAGTCAGTTGTCTGTTTGTGCTACTTTTTTCAAGGATCAGTCGATTATTGGCAAAGGTAACTTTATGTGTTTAGTTACTTACTTAAGCGGAAGTACTGTGGAAAGTTTTACCTTACATACATAGATCTGACAGTACAGGTTCTGAGGTATCTGTTTACAAAATGTTATATTCTATCCAAAAGTTCTTTGCAATTTTACATTGATAAAACATTATCCTTAACATATTTGACCCGCACTAAGTACTATGGCCATCACACTGTCATTTATAATTGTTTAAATAACTCGTGTCTTAACTCATTCCATCACACAGAAAATAAAAAAAAGCCACATGGTTCACTTTTACATCACAAAATGTTAGAAATATAAGCCGTTCATAACAACCTGAAAGGTTGGGAGTTTAAAATGCAAACCAATGGAAGCAGAAGTAGAAGACTATAATGTCACAGAGCACACGGTGTCTATTATTGTGTAGACATTTATAAATAAGAGCTTAATAAAGACGCTTAATTTCTTAAGAAATATGCAGGTGGAGTGATCTTTGTCAAAAGTAGAAGTGTGGCTAAACCATTGTACCCAAAAACTTTAAAAATCTATAGTTTGTGAGGCTGTGTAAGTAAAGCTTGCTCTTCTGGCCCGTGTGTAACAAACCATCTGTTGGGGGTTGTGGATTTGACACCTTAGCATTGTGAAAGAGGGGAAAACATGCTTCTGGCTGTGCATAAGATTTATGCTTGCAACTTAGAATCTCAGTTCTAAATGAAATTCAGATGTGTTTTTTTTTAAGTATGGCTAATGTATTATTTGACTTCTAAGGCATACACACACACACAAACACACACACACACACAGACACACGCACAAGAACAACAACACAGAGAAGAAGAAGAAGAGGGTGTAGTTTACTACGCATCATACAAAACGCAATCATTCATCTTCCAACTGTATCTTTCTGTTCTGAATTTAGAGTCCTTGTTTGTTTACTGAGCCATACTTTGGGAGTCATACTGGGAGAAACGGGTAAGGTGTGAGAGACTAAACCATTACACACAAAACTTAAAAAATCTAAAGAGTGTGTGAGACTGCTAACTATGTTGTCCAGCAATAAACTTGTCTACAATGTGTTAGTAAAGAGTGACTTGTACTTCTGTCTTGTTAAGCAATGGTTTAACAAATTTCACTGCAATCTATAAAAGGAATCTGGATTTAAATAGAACATAGTATTGATGGATTAAGTGCAGGAAACACTAGTATAAGGTGTCTATGGAACAAATCTCCTTCAACATTCGCAATGACCAAAGTGAGGACTACAGACATTTCTCTCAGTTGATTGTGTTTAGGGAAAAAGCAGCTAAATACACTGAGATTGCTCCACATTGTTAGTGAGTCAACTCTGGATATCTGTAGGTTTTGTCAAACTTGGAGTGAACAAAAGCAGAAAAACAGTAAAAGATGCAGACAGTAAAAGTCTGGTTTATTTCATGAATACAATGAAACATTTTACAGTCCACAGAGCAAAGCAGCATACATGATAATGGATACACATAACGTGGACAGTGAAAAGTAAAACTCATCGTCTTACCAGTTGTTATATTCTGTAAACTTAAAATAAACCATTGAAATTAGAGTTTGGTGTTTTAAGTCATCCATTACTGAAGTCACACTTTGACGATGCTTCATATCACAGTCTTTATGATGATAAAACATGCTCTCGCGTTAGCAAATGTCTGCGCTGTCACTTGTCATGAAAATGTCCAGAGCCAGGGTTCAAGCTTCCTCTTCAATTACCATTGATCATTAATAGGGACACAAAAGATTTGTCACATTATCCCCATAAAGAACATGTTTTTATAGAAGTCATTGTGACACAAATATTTATATTCTTGTTTCACAATGTGTATGAACTCAAAATCTTCAGAGTTTCATATTTATAAAGTATCGAAAAGAATACATTTATACCATTGTATGAACTACACTTCTTGTAAAAACCAAAAAAAAACTGATTGGAAATGCATTCAAAAAAAAGCAGGAGCCATGACCTTCCTTCTGCGAGCACACACACACACAGAAGGGGAGAGAGAGAGGTCATTAATACAAAGGATTGCAGCAGGTTTTGGATTTTCACTCATTGTTGGATTTAGTATGAACAGTCACATAAAATTCATTCCAATTTTTCCTTTGCTTCAATTAAAATGTGTCTTTAAATCTACCATACTTTTTATTGTTCAAAAAGTTGACTGACATAGTAAGGAAGTAGCTAGGTAACTCAGTAAGTATGAGCAACAATAGCTTAGGGACACTTTCTCCAATAAAGGGGATTTCATCATCTGCAGTTCGTCAAAAAAAGTGCCATTAAAAACAATTCAGCAGATCCTCAAAGTATGGATACAGACTGTTTTCAGCTGTAGAGGTACAGGTATACTTCATGCACTTATCAACATACAGTTCAGAGGCTTGCATTAGAGTGCATTGGTGCTTGGGCATCTTTTATTTAGCATGGTTATACCATTGTGAAATTAGCTATATAAATATGCTCAAGAGTCTATCATATGTTTGTCATGCAATTAAAAATTCAAAAATATATTTTTTAAATCCGTAACTTTGCAAATTTAGAGGAATTGTTTTTGGACAACAAATGTGTCACATTTTAAACAGGGTTTGAATAATCAGCACTGACATACAGACATTTATGCGCTGGGTATAACAGACATGCTTACCGTGTGAAAGGACCGCGGATGTCTTGGAGCAGAGAAACACGCTGTATTGTTGCTTTTCTCTATTGTATAAGCAATAACTGTCAGAAACGCTCTGTGCGGGTAGCAAAGTCTGCTCCAACGCACATCCAGGCATCTGTGTGAAAGAAAGGTGTCGCTGCGGCTAGGCTCTCAGGATAGTCAGGCTTTTATTTATATTTGCATCCTGCTGCGTTAAAAATAGCAGCCTCTGTGTCCCGCTTGGATCATCATTCCGAAAATTCAGATATTTAAATAAAATGGTGAATCGGCTAGTGATGAGGAGCCATTTAGATCCACAAAATGAGGTTTGATTAAATTAAACTCTTATGAACAGAGATGAATTCTACCTCTCTGCTGATGTGTTCCAAACAAACGATGTTTTCTACATGGCCAAATTGTGTGCTAACTACCTCACACCGCTGTGTCTGGGGTCCGAAAAAATAAAAAGTTAAAACGATATACCTTGCGGCATTTGTGAAGTGCTGAGGAAAATACTGTGTGTCTGATGGGGTGTTTTTATATAGGTGGATTTGGTTTCAGTTGGGCTCTGAGATGCAGATATAAAGAGCACATTGTAAAGAAAAAGGTGGAAAAACTATGGAGGTTCGGTTAGTCAGTAGGAGGTGTAATTGCCAGATAAAGGAGCAGTTTGTAAAGAAAAAAGGTGGAAACTATGGAACTACAGTTGGGATGTGTGCTGGGATGCTCTTGATAAGGAAGCCGGTTTTATTGTTTTATGACTTGTTTTGCTGACTGTTGAGGCCCTACCTGTAACCCCCTCTGTCTAATCGTCAAGTCTTACTGTTGCAGTGTGTGGCTACTAGATAATTATAGGGATTGTTGCATTAAAGGAACATTGGGGGCTCGATACAGTGTTATTGTGGCTAGTTAAGAATATGTGGTTTTTAGAAGTATCACAAGAAAAGTTTATTTCTAAAGGAATACATGTTGTTTGTGGTACTCTGTTTTAAAACTACTAGGCCCTGTGTCTTTCAGAGCGCAAAAGAATGTGAAATGCCCCTAAAGCAGTTAAATCATCTATGTGTAATCATTGAGTCTTACTGTTGCAGTGTGTTTGTGACTAGTAGATAATTATAGGGCTAGTTGAATTAAAGGAACATTGGGGGTTGATACAGTGCTAGTGTGGCTAGGTGTGAATATGTGTTTTTTGGAAGTATCACAAGAAAAGTTTATTTCTAAAGGGTTACATGTTATTTGTGGTACTTTGTTTAAAAACTACTAGGCCCTGTGTCTTTCAGAGCGCCAAAAGAAAAGTGAAATGCTCCTAAACTAGTTAAATTAAATCCTCTATGTCTAAATAACAGAGCGCTGAGACCTATACAATCCTTAAAAACAGTTTAAGAAAAGTTTATTTCTAAAGGGTTACATGTTATTTGTGGTACCCTGTTTAAAAAAAAAAGCTATTAACCTCTGTGTCTTTCGGAGCACAAAAGAAAAGTGAAATGGTCCTAAACTAGTTAAATTAAATCACTTTTGTGTAAATAACAGAGCACTGAGACCTATACAATCCTTAAAAACAGTTTCATTAAAACACTAAATGGTTTCATTAAATAAAACGCAATTAAACACTTATAAACTCACATGACCCCCTGAACTCACATGCACGAGCAAAGCCAGTACACGCGTACATGCACTCACATGGACGCGCAGGGTGGTGGGGAGGGGGTGAGGGGTGAGGGGACGGGGGGGGGGCAAAAAAGCCACAGGTATATTACTACTATAGAATCTCTGTAGGCTTCTCTTGTTCATGTGAACCTTTTATCTTTTTATTTATTCATTTCTTTTTGTGTTATTTCAAATATTACATTATATGTGGAACAGTGTGACGATATCTAAGGCAAGACAGGCACGAGACAAAAACATGGCATAGAAATGGGGGAACAGAAACAAATAGGAATGCACGATGTATCACCAACTGCTGGATCTGTAAGAGACATTGTCCTGTTGAAAAATAAATAATGGTCCAACTAAACGTAAACTAGATGGGATGGCATTTTGCTGTAGGATGCTGTGGTAGCCTTGCTGGTTCAATGTGCTTTCAATTTTGAATAAATCCCCAACAGTGTCACCAGCAAAGCACCCCACACCATCACACCTCCTCCTTCAAACTTCACGGTGGGAACCATGCATGTAGAGTCTATCCATTCATCTCGTCTGAGTCAAACAAAGACATGGCGGGGGACCAAAGCACAGATTTCCAGATTTGTTAATTAATTTCAATTAATTTCAATTCCTTGTGTTTCTCGGCAGAAACAAATCTCTTCTGCGTTTTGCTTTTCCTTAGTATTGGTTTCTTAGCAGCTATTTGACCATAAAGGCCAGATTCATGCAGTCTCCTCTGAACAGTTGATGTAGAGATGTGTCTGCTACTGGAGCTCTGTGTGGCATTTATCTGGTCTAATCTGAGATGCTGTTAACTTCCTATTTCTGAGTCTGATGACTCGGATGTATTTATCCTCAGCTAGCGGAGGTGACTCTTTGTCTTCCTTTCCTGGGACGATCCTCGCGTGAGCCAGTTGTAGTGCTTCAGTTCTTAAAGTAATGATGGACTGTCATTTCTCTTTACTTGATTGGTTCTTGCCATAATATGAATTCTAACAGTTTCAAATAGGTCTGTCAGCTGTGTACCAACCCAACTTTTGCACAACACAACTGATGGTCGCAACTCCATTAAGAAGGCAAGAAATTTCTCAAATGAACCTTGTCAAGGGACACCTGTGAAGTCAAAACCATTTCAGGTGACATCATCATGAAACTCATTGGGAGAAGGCAAAGTGTTTGTAGCGCTGTCAACAAAGCAAAGGGTGGCTACTTTCAGGAATCTAAAATACAAAACATATTTAGAGTTACTTATAATTTTTTCTTTGCTACATAATTCCATATATTGCTTCATATATTCGATGTCTTCAGTTTGTATCTACAATGTAGCAGTAGTAGTAAAAATAAAGAAAAAACAGTAAATGAGGAGGTGTGTCCAAACTTTTGACTGGTAGTGTACACATGCACACACAGACACCATCCAGTTACTCACTCTCACCAACCCACTAGTGACACATAGAAAGACAAAGACACATGTGCACACATTCACCCCCTGCTCCTCTGCAGTGTCGGTCAGCAGATGCCACTATGAATGAGCAGCAAACTGGGATGAAGCCAAAGCACTCCACAAACCGCCTGACAGGATGTGTGAACAGGCTGGTGAACAAGGGGTGTAGAGAGATGTGCCCTCCCCTCCCACTCTGTTTTGACAATGCTATGTTGTGTTGGTGTGTTGTGAACTGTGAGTGGTCTGGATGGGTGTGAATGTATAGAACTTTTGTTAAAACTGGGATGGGGGGAGCATAGGTGTACATTAACTTAAACTTTATTTACCACTGGCCCAATGACTGGCCAATTTTGCAAGTGCTCTTTAAGTGACAAAACTCAAACTGTTTTGGCGAGAAGAGAAGACGAGCAATACGGGAATATTCAGTGTATCATGGTAGCACATGGCATTCATAAGGTACTGCTGTCTGACCAGAGAAATCATCTCCACCTAGATTTCACCATGTGCACTTCACGTTACTTTTCTCTTCAATCATTTTGGGCAAGAGAGAAAGTTTAAGTGGTTCCTGAAAGATGATAATTATTCTGTAACTTCACAGCCAAAATTAAAAAAAAAAAAGACAATTAGGTCTGTGTCAAACTTGGTTGATAAAGGGTCAAAATTGCACATGTGACAACAGTCAACATAGTTTTATGCTTTCTGGAAAAATGATTTTTTTTAAAAAGTGCTCTTTTCACTGTTTCAAAGAAAACTGAATGTACTGTTCACCTTAGCATTTTTATGCATTAATTACAATAATTAATTAGCAAACTGGACAGCGTTAGATAAACAAGTTCCTCGTTGCAGGAATCTTATCTTTCTTGATAAAGCCTAGACTTTAAGAAAAATGTTTACCTTATGAAACAGTTTTATTTTTAACATGTGAGAGTAAAATATGTAAAATTGTTTAAAATGACTTATGAATTACAAAAACAACATGTAAAAACAAATTATTATTGTAGTGTCTTTAACCCACAACATGAAGCACCTTGAGCACAACTGTTGTTGTGCTTTGTTGCTATACAAATAAAGCTGAACAGGAGAGAATTTAATTGTGTTACTTTTATGTTAGTGAGACTGTTTTAAGTTTTAAATGCTTCTAAAATCTCGTTAGTTGCTTTGAGAAGCAATGTTTTGCTCAGATGACTCATTCAGCAACTCAAAGAACTCGCTGGTGCAGGAAATGGACCCTAAAGGAAAAAAAAACTTGCAGGAAATGTTTTGTATGTTTGCCCTTGGCCAAGTGCCAGCAGGAAGACCAACAACACCCACACAGAAGGTACCGCATAAACAAAACTCAAGGCTCTGGCTACAGATTGTTTCTAAATTGGTGCAAGTGGTTGATGGTTGTGTGCTGGACCTTTTCTTTTTTATGTGATTTTCACACTCTCAGCAATCTGCATGAGAAGAGCAACTGCTGCTCTGCAGTAGTAAAAAAAAAAAAAAAAAACAGTCCTTCTACAGCAATGTGGAATGAAAGACAGCAGTCAAGCAGTTTTGGTGCTTCAGGAAGCCAATGAAATGGATTGTAGGAGTTATAGATACATTATCAAAAAATGAAACTAAATTAATTTAGGTAAAAACAGGTAATCCAGGATAGTAGCAATTTCTTTTTATCCAGTCCCAACCCACTCTGTGTAACTATTACACGTGTCAGAGACACAAGCTGCTGAGTTGAACTGGCATTTGGTGGCACTCTGTTGTTACATCTCTGCTCGTGTCGGTTTTATGTGGTTTGGCTTTTTTAATCACTTTCTTCAGAGGTCTACCTGCTCCTTCCTGCAGCTGCTTGGTTTACTTTTTGCAGCTTGTAAGGGGGGAAAGTCCTGAACCATGTAATAAATATTATAATAACAATAAACAATAAAAATCAGATTTTTTATGCAACATTTAATTAAAGGCATGGAGCAATGTCCTGCACACCATGTAACGGGGCGATCGTGGCTCAAGAGTTGGCAGTTTGTCTTGTAATCGGAAGGTTGCCGGTTCGAGCCCCAGCTCCGGCGGTCTCGGTCGTTGTGTCCTTGGGCCTTGGACACTTCACCCGTTGCCTACTGGTGGTGGTCAGAGGGCCCGGTGGTGCCAGTGTCCGGGAGCAGGGCAGCTGTGGCTACAATGTAGCTTGCCATCACCAATGGGTGGATGACTGAATGTAGTATAAAGCGCTTTGGGGTCCATAGGGACTAAGTAAAAGCGCTATACAAATACAGGCCATTTATGTATTTAGAGCATCTTTTCGTAGAGATAAGTGTTCTTACACGTGTTTGGTTGCCTGGATAACAGTAGTCTCAGTCATCTAGATCTGACCCTGAAATGTCGTAGAGACAATAGCAATAGTGACAGAGACAAGCTATGCTATTTTTCATGTTTATGGTACCATAAATAGAAAAGCTGCTCCCACTCACATTGTGTTTATATGGAAAGGGATGTCATTTCCCAGGGAATGAAAATACATGACATATCATAGATATGCAGTATGCTGAGAAGCCAGCTTCCTGTAAAATGGCTTCTACATTGTAGAAAAGCTGAACATTTCTAAGCTTTTTTCATTTAAATTACCAAGTGTATTTGTTGTCTAAAGACTGAATTTATTTTCTTAATTACTGCCACAATTCTTCACATCTGATACAAACTGGAACTGTGAGTGAAGTTTGGACCCAAGAGCAGACTCCATTGCATGAACTATTTACATGATTTGTTCACATAAATAATCATCTTAAACAAGAGCATGGATATTAACTGAAACTATGAACGGGGGCTATTGGAAACCAGGGAATGGAGAAACGTTCGGGCATGCAGAACACAAGGATACCACGGGCAGGAACTTCTGCAACAGAGGAGAGAAGTATCACTGGACAGGGAAATGAGAGAAAGGGCTGAGGTAAGTAGTACTTGTGGAAGGCATGTGCTTATTTGTCGATGCAGACCGGTCGGCATAGGAGGGGTAGCTGTGAGAGTGTTCAGGGGATGGTGGATTATGTGAGTGAAATCAATTCAGGTTCCAGGGGGTCCAGAGGGGGGAGAAATCCACCGTTGACACAGAGGGCAGGCCGGCCAAAGAGAAGAGTGTGAAATCCTTAATTTGCAAGAAGACAAGAGAACTAGGGTGGAAACAGAACCAGCGCTGCTGATAAGCACGGCAGGAGATGGATTTGGAGAGAACTGGAGATGCAAAACATGTTAACCCAAAAAAAGGGGAGCATGAATACTGAACACAAGGAAGGCCGAGTTACCACCAAGAGTAGCAAGATGAACTGGCAGAGATTGGCAGGCAGTGCTGTTTTAAGAACAATCCAGATGATGGCCCGGAAACTAGGAACCTAGTTTCCTAGTTTCTATGAAACTAGGTTTCTAATGATTAGTTTATTACCAGGCGTCTGGAGAACTGTGAAACTTGTTGAGGAGGAGGTCTCGTGTTTTTTGTATTACTTTTCCCTGGAACACTCTCTCACAGTCTGTTCTCTAAAACCTAAAAGAGAATTATGGATTTGATCAACTGGTCTCTGAATGCAATTGACACCCCTTCTCAACGAGAAGTTTGGGCTTGGGTGAGCCTGAGTGCTGAAGATATCTACCTATTCGGAACCATGGTAACAGGGTTCTGGCTGATCGGAGCTGGCTTGGCCCTGACTTATCGAAGAATTAAGAAAGCGGAACGGCTGTTCAAACCCCCACAAGGCTGCCCGCTGGGATTGAAACGATGGGAAGAGGCGTGAGTTTCTCAAAATGGGCTCATTGAGTGCAGCACGGATAAGATCTTGGAAAGGCTTACGGCTGCCGTGAATACGATAAGAATAAGATCTCTGAGTGCAGACTAGATTACATCTTGGAAGGGCTCGCTCGGAATAACATCTCTGAGCGCAAATTGGATGACATCTTGGGGAGGCTCACTGTGGTCGTGAGTTCTCAGAATCGGCTCTTTGAGCACAAGAATGACAACATCACAGAGCGCATGTTTGATAACATCAGGCGAAGCTCGCGGCTCTCCAACGGGAGATTTTGAGAGACCAGTGTCAGAACAGCTTTGAAATTCATATGAGTTGTTCGCACTAAAGTAAAAAACCACCATCACTTCATGCGGATACCCCTTTGGCGCCAGCTGCGGTCTCTAGGCTGGAGCTGAACAACAACACCCTGAGAATGGACTGTGTTTAGACTGTTCTTCCCATTCTATGCAAGGCCACCTGGGTTGGCTGGAAGACTGTTTACTTAGCCTGGCAGGGCGAAGGACACTGTCTCAGCTGAACTCTGGACACATACACACACACGCACACAGACATATATACAGATGCAGACATACACTCATCCCCCCTCCAAACGCCTTCGATGCTTATTCTCTTCCGATGCTGACGGTGGATCAAGGAGACCTGCGCACAGGCTGCAGGCCCGGATGTACTGTCTAAATCGGCTGTCTCTCACCCTTTACCCACCCCTGTTGCTTGTCATGTGTTTCTTTGGTGTATTAAGAGTTTTTTCATGTGCTATGTGCAGAGGTGTTTTTTGCTGTTCTCAAACTGATCTCCCTGTTGGAGCTCAGTCTGGGGGGAGTTATTTTTTTCTCCTTATCTTTCCTCATGTGGTGCATTTTCCATTGTTATACCTCTCTGACCTGTCTTCTCCATGTGATGTTTTTGTGTAATGTATGTATGGTCGGAGGGTAAGATGGCGCCGCCATTGCGTGCAATAGGTCGGCAGCCTTATGAAATTTCCCCTTGTGGGACTAATAAAGGTATATCAAATCAAATTTAGCCATTTAAATTGGCTGCGTTGGATCAAGGACACATCTAAAACCTGCAGGACACCAGCACTCGAGGCCTGGAGTTGGACACCCCTGCTGTACATAAAATGTACTACACGAAAGTCTGAGACATCATTTCAGATAATAGTCAGCCTAATCATAATAATGGTGGTTACATACATGTATTTATATTTGTCTGTAGTCAAAATGCAGAAAGCAAACTGAGTAACTAATAAACGGAGTAAGTAAATAAACTGAAAGAGGCACAATGATTAACACAGACAAAATGGCGAGGAAAGGAGAAGCAACAGGAAAGGGATGACTTATTCTAAAACACAAAGAAAGAAGAAGAACTAAAAACGTCAATAGAAAGAAATTTATATTTTATCAGGGCTTGCTCTGGCATTGGAAAAAGAAAGCAACCATGACTCCTGCAGAGTTTGGCAACATCTGATTAGTTTACACACTGGCACATCATTTTTGTTTTAGTAACCAGATTTTGCTCTGTGAACATTTGCAGAACTAATACTCTGTGACTGATATTTATTAAATCGAACAGGCTTTAGTAATGTACAGAATTATCTATACAGGGTGGGCCATTTATATGGATACACCGTAATAAAATGGGAATGGTTGGTGATATTAAAGTCCTGTTTGTGGCACATTAGTATATGTGAGGGGGCAAACACCTCAAGATGGGTGGTGACCATGGTGGCTATTTAGAAGTCGGCCATCTTGGATACAACTTTTGTTTTTTCAATAGGAAGAGGGCCATGTGACACATCAAACTTATAGGTAATGTCACAAGAAAAACAATGGTGTGCTTGGTTTCAACGTAACTTTATTCTTTCATGAGTTATTTACAAGTTTCTGACCACTTATAAAATGTGTTCAATGTGCTGCCCATTGTGTTGGATTGTCAATGCAACCGTCTTCTCCCACTCTTCACGCACTGATAGCAACACTGCAGGAGAAATGCCAGCACAGACATCCAGTATTCGTAGTTTCAGGTGCTGCACATCTCGTATCTTCACACCATAGACAATTGCCTTCAGATGACCCCAAAGATAAAAGTCTAAGGGGGTCAGATCAGGAGACCTTGGGGGCCATTCAACTGGCCCACGACGACCAATCCACTTTCCAGGCAACTGTTCATCTAGGAATGCTCGGACCTGGCACCCATAATGTGGTGGTGCACCATCTTGCTGGAAAAACTCAGGGAACGTGCCAGCTTCAGTGCATAAAGAGGGAAACACATCATCATGTAGCAATTTCAAATATCCAGTGGCCTTGAGGTTTCCATTGATGAAGAATGGACCCACTGTCGTTGTACCCCATATACCACACCAAACCATCACTTTTGTTGTTCCAACAGTCTTGGAGGGATCCATCCAATGTGGGTTAGTGTCAGACCAATAGCGGTGGTTTTGTTTGCTAACTTCACCATTCTCATAAAACTTTGCCTCATCAGTGAGCAAAATCTTCTGCGTGAACTGAGGGTCCTGTTCCAATTTTTGTTTTGCCCATTCTGCAAATTCTGTGCACCGATCTGGGTCATCCTCGTTGAGATGCTGCAGTAGCTGGACTTTGTAAGGGTGCCATTTGTGAGTAGCTAATATCCGCCGAAGGGATGTTCGACTAATGCCACTCTCCAGTGGCATGCAGCAAGTGCTACGCTGTGGGCTCTTGCTGAATGAAGCTAGGACAGCCACTGATGTTTCTTCATTAGTGACAGTTTTCTTGCATCCACATTTTGGCAAATCCAACACTGAACCAGTTTCACGAAACTTAGCAAGCAGTTTGCTAACTGTAGCATGGGAGATGGGTGGTCTCACAGGGTGTCTTGCATTGAAATCTGCTGCAATGACCCGGTTACTGTGTTCACCAGATATCAACACAATTTCGATCCACTCCTCACGTGTTAACCTCTTCGACATGTCAATGGCTGTGAACAAAGAGAAACTTGTAAATAACTCATGAAAGAATAAAGTTACGTTGAAACCATAAAGAAGTGATGTGTGAGGAAAAAGAAGGTCTTTCTTCACTTCTCTTTATGTTCATCCAACCACAGCTCTCACTGCACGGCAGTTACGATAATAAACATTTGTCTGAGTCAACAAAACCACAACTTTATCTGTTTCCTACTTTCTGTGAAATGAAACATTTGGTGCGTAGTCAAATTTTGTACAAAGCCTTTCCCTCAGGCAGTTTAAACTAAGTGCAAATTTGTAAAGAATTCCTAGAAATGCCAGGGATTTAAGCCTTCCAGGAAAATACATCAGACAAGTTAGAACAACTAGACAAAAAACTAATAAACCCCATCCAGTGGATACAGCCAGACTACTTTCTCACCTTTGTTTCCAAAAAGGGTGCAGCTTTTTTTTTTAGAAAATACTGGATTAGTATGGCTTGTTCAGAACTGTTGCCGTAGAAAAGGTCATCTCCCTATAAAGAACATGTTAAAACAGGTTATGTTTCCAAAAATGCAGTCGTTAGAAAACACAAGACCTCTGGAACAAAGCCCTGTGCGTTGTCTGCAGGTCCTAGCTTTTTTTTAAAAGAAAAAACCAAACACACCATGCCAACTTCAGCACACTGGTGGATGGATAAAGATTTGGGTTTGTTTTATTTAGGTACAAGAGCTAAGCAGGTACAACAGCTTCAGGACCAGGGCAGTCACTGAGTTGACCACTTAAGAGAGTTGACAGCTAAATTCAAATTTTTTTTTTACAGCTAAAAATCAGAAAAGTGTGCACTTGTATTCAACCCCGTTACTGATATCACCAAAACAAAATTCACTGCAACCACCTGTGTGTACTCTGTGTACTATAATCTCAGTATAATCTCTTTAAAGGCCTCAGAGGTTTGTTGGCGAATGTTAGTAAAGAAACAGCATCATGAAGCTTAAGAAAACACCAGACAGGTCGGGAATAACGTTGTGGAGAAGTTTAAAGCAGGAATAGGTTATAAAAACACATTTCACGTTTTCCCCGTGATAATTGAAGCGGCCTGTATGACAGTGAATAATTTTCCTATAGTCCCTAAATTAAAGATTTATTGAAAGAAGATCGTTTAATTTTTTGAGCTTGTAGAGACAGGCCGCTGTAGCTGTTGCTTTGAATTTTTCTTCAAGGTCAGAGTGTAAAATTCACACACACACACACACACACAGAATAAAAGTGTTGAAAAGATGTCTGCTGTTTAAGAGCTTGGTTAAGTTTGCCTTTCTTTTTTCCCTGCAGGTGTGTGAAGGAAACATTTGGATCATTGAGAAAATTCAGCAACACCTCAGAGCTGTTCCAGAGCTGTAAAGCAGGATTTTGGCTTTTCCAAGCAACTTTAGGGTTAAACCTGGGTTTTCTATGCTAAGGTGTTTGTCGATTTGTTATTGCATTTTTTTTTTTACCAGGGTAAATCACCACGGTAACTTGTGCTGTGAACCTAAAACACATTTAGGTGAGCTAGTATGAAATCACCACCAACTGACCAATCAGTTCACCATCCCTGAAAGATCCCTCGGACCTCTGTGGGGAAAGTGGAGGTAGGTGTACAGCAGGGGTGTCCAACTCCAGGCCTCAAGGGCCGGTGTCCTGTAGGTTTTAGTTGTGTGCATGATCAAACACAGCCAATTTAAATGGCTAAATTACCTCCTCAACATGTCTTGAAGTTCTCCAGAGGCCTGATAATAAACTAATCATTAGATTCAAGTGTGTTGACCCAGAGTGAGATCTAAAACCTGTAGGACACTGGCCCTTGAGGTCTGGAGTTGGACACAGCTGGTCTAATGCCTTTTTTTCCCTGGTGGAGCTTTATTCTCAAACCCTTAAATAGCACTGAGTCAGCAGCTGAGAGAATCAAAGTAAAACTGTCAGGTGTCTAAGGTTTTTTTCAAGTGGACTCAAAATGCTGGACCAATGGGCTGAAGAAGTCTACAAAATCTTCCTCTTCACACTCTCTTTCAGTAACTTCCTCTGAACAGTGCGAGACAGCTGCACCACTTTGGCTTTATTTGTGTATAGCGGGAGGAAGCAGCAACGCACCAAACTATTACAAAAACAGTGCTGTGATGTGGTAAAGATAACGAAGTTTCAAAAAACATGTAGACAAGGTGACAGCTTAAAAACATTAGTGAAGAAAACCATAAAGCATTATTTTTAAACTTAAAGGTGTAGCAGCAGTGTATCAGGAGAGGGAGGAAGCTACAGACTTATAAGATGCATGAGTGATATTAAACATAATTATTAAACTTATAAGGCATTTTTTAAAATGTTACTTTCACCAGTAAAGTGTGTGTTTGATGTGTGTGGATCTTTTTAACAGAATGATTTTACTAAATGATAAGCACTGTGGTTTTTATGGAAGAGGATTAGGGCCACTGGAAAAAAAAAAAAAAGAAGTCTGACTTTAATCTCAGAATTCTGACTTTATTCTCAGAATTCTGACTTTAATCTCAGAATTCTGACTTTAATCTCAGAATTCTGACTTTTTTCTCAGAATTCTGACTTTAATCTTAGAATTCTGACTTTTTTCTCAGAATTCTGAGATTAAAGTCAGAATTCTGACTTTAATCTCAGAATTCTGAGGTGGCCACCTGCAGGCTTCCAGCTTCAGTGACAGCGATGTGTCCAGTTTGGCAGGTGGAGAACTAATTCACTAAATATGGTGGATATAAGTGATTTTTTGCGTGGCCGAGGGGTCCCCGAAGATGCTATTTTATTAATGGAAGAGCAGAAGGTGAGTAACAAAAAAGAGAAATAGTTTGGTGTCTCCTATTTCTACAGGAAAACAGTTACGGTACAGTTACGGTTACCATGCTTGTTAGCTTATAATGTTATATAGGAATGAACGTGTTTCACGATGTTACAATATACTAGGTGAATTGACGTTTTAACTGTTGTTGATCGCAGGATCATCCCAGATGGGTTCGTTGCATTTTATTTTATTGTTCTACTATTTCAGAGTTTTCCAAGGCAGTTAAGCGGAGCTGTGTTACAGATGCTAGCCGCCTGCCAATATCACTGATATATTTGATGTGTACAAGTAAGTTACACTTAGTACAGCGGAGGGGAGAAACTGTAATGAATGTTTATGCGGATATTTCACTCAGAAAATGGGTGGCGTTCATACACAGCCACCGACACAGCCCCGGTTCTTGTTCTGACGGTGGCCGACTGACGATCCCCTCACAACATGTTAGCTAATACAAACTAATGTAGTGCATGTAACTGTGTGTATACGTTAGTGGTACAGTGTCGGAAGAAATGAGCAAACTGTTAACTGTTTATAATGTCAGAATGACATCATCGTTCTCCTGCACTGTGTAATGTATGTCAGCTCAAGAAGGAAATCATATCTTATACTCTGAGCTGCCCAGTGCACTTAACGCCTACGTGTGGAAATGGTAGGCTACACTACAGTTCACTACCGGTAAAAATAAACTTAATACAGTATTTGATTTTTTTTATAGAACAATAAAATAAAAAGTGCTGGCTGAGGAGCGCTGCCGCGTTGAACTTTGACCTCGGAGTGACGTGACGTTTGTTCGCGCAACCAATAGAAGTGCAGAAAGTCGCAAATCAGGCATATTGTTCGCATAAACACAAAAATAAATAAATAAATAACGAAATAATCCCGATATTGTGCCAAAGACTGATTTACAATGTTACTTTGTGTTCTATGTGTAATACCTTTGCTTAAATGACTAAATGGACTGTGTATTTATGACTCTGCGTTATAGTCCTGCATACATAAGTAACATTCATATGTACAGATAAAAATGTACAGAGATATGTACACAAGCGTGTACACAAAAGTCTACTGTTGATCGAGCTGCTCAGTGGTCGTACAGTCTCATGCAGAGAGCGTGGAGGTGTTGTCCGTTGCCATTCCACCACTCCAGCAGACCACAACATAAAAGACAGCAGAGGCTACCACAGTGTCGTAGAACATCCTTAGAAGACGTACTACCTACATCATAACCAATCAAGTCCTGCTTTTTTTTAAATACAGAAGAGGATTTATTATTTACTGAAAGGCTATGCCTTAGTTTGCTTCTTTCATTATTGTGTTTCGCCCTGCATAAAATAGATAGCTTTTCTGATAACTACAGTCAGTACTCTCCTACTGGCATTAGCGGTGACCTAAGAGGCTTAACCGTAATATTGCTTTGCAGTGTAAATGTTGCAGAAAATGACTGTCTTTTCTTTCTTCTTGTGTGCAGATTGACTGTGACGTCATAGCACTGATGGATGACGCAACTTTGGCAAACTACATTCCCTCGTACGGAGACCGAATTGCCCTCTTCAATTTCTGCAAAAGCAAGCAACCACTGTCAAAAAGAAAACTAGGACTTCTGCAAAAACTTCGTGAGAAAATGAAAACCAGAAAAGAAAGTCCAAAGGAGAACACTTCACATACAGATGCAGGAATAAGACAGACAAAGAAGCAAAAAGCAACACGAAATGTTGAGATAGGATGGATACATTGTGATGGAAAAATAGCCAAACAGGTGAGAGCGAAGCAGGGAGGTGGCACTAGAAAAATTCAAATGGCCACTGATGCTGGATTAAAAGATATTCTTCAGGAAGGAAAGAAACTTTTTTTCCTGATGCCATATCTCCTAAGGGATGTGAAACAGATTTTGAGTTTGAGGTTTGGGACTTTAAACAGAACCACCTTACTGATGATACCTGCCAGTCTATTGGCAATATGTATGAGGCAGCGAGACTGACAATGTTACGCTTCTACATTGCAACAAAACCAAAAGATCCTGAAGAAGATGCCAGCGAGACATCTGAAGTGGTGTTTGTCTCAGAAAGCAGTGGCAGTGACATTAATCCATTTCAAGTGGGGGAAGTCAGGGGTAATTTTGATGAAGTCATCGCTGGTTCAGAAATTTTAGATGATCCAGAAATTACTTTTGGTCCAATTTTTGATGCTGAAGAAGATACAGAAGACACATTAGTCTATGAGGGTTTTCTTGTCCCCCTCAGTCCACCTAATTCAGAGAACGTAATAACAATCACCATACGTCATACTGACACTTTACATGACATGATTACTGCTTTCTCTGATGAGGAGATTTTGAGCAAAACACTGAATGTGAAGCGCATACTTCCAGACAACACAGAAGAACCAGGCACTGGATCAGGAATACTAAGAGATGTACTCACATGCTTCTGGCATGAATTTTATGAGCGATGCACCCTAGGTGCAACCGTTAAAGTGCCATTCATTCGCCATGATTTTCCTGCTGAAAAATGGAAGGCAGTTGGGCGAATACTCTTGAAAGGTTACCAAGAATGTCAGTATTTTCCAAATAAACTTGCAATCCTTTTTCTGGAACAAGTGCTTTTCAGTGGTGTTTACAGTGATCTTAAAGCACACTTTCTACAGTTTGTCAGCAGCCAAGAATGTGATGTTTTGATGGAAGCAGTAAAAAATTTCTCTGCAGTTGACTTGGATGATCTTGTGGAAGTTCTTGACAGTTATGGCTGTAGAAAAAGAATCACTGCTGAGACTCTTCCTACAATCCTTGATGAAATAGCACACAAAGAGCTTATCCAAAAACCAATGTTTGTTATTGACTGCTGGAGGGAGATCATCGACCCCCATATCTCCCTCAGTCCGGAGGGACTGACCAAGTTATTCTCTGAACTGCAACCAACTTCAAAAAAAGTGTGCCAGCTACTGAAATTTGCTGTGGATTTGACTCCACAACAAAAAGAAGTGAAAAATCATCTCAAAAGATTCATCAGAGAGCTGGATAACATTAAACTTCAGAAATTTATGCGTTTCTGCACCGGATCTGACCTTATAGTAACAAACAGTATTTATGTGGAATTTCAAGATATGACAGAGTTTACAAGAAGACCAGTCGGACACACGTGTGGGAATGTTCTGCAGCTAGCTAACAGCTATGAAAACTTCCCAGATTTTCGTTCTGAATTTAATGCAGTTCTTGAAAGTAATGTCTGGGTGATGGACATTGTTTAGACTCTCACAGCAATGCGCTACATTTGAACTGCTCATGCACACTAGAGCATAACTGTAAAGAGATGTTAGGAATATGTATTTTTATGTATTTTGAACTTATACAGTATACTTTTTTTTAATTAGAGAGAAGTTTCTCATCTCTGTTAGAAGTCCAGTTTTGGCTAATATTTCATTTTCTTTTATCATTTTGAGTTTTACATGATACAGTCACAAAACAAAACGAACGGGTACACTGTTTACTACCATATCCAGAGCTGTCTTCACCAAATCCAAGCTTTCCAGCTGTAAGACAGAAACCTTCAGCAAAAGCATGAAGAAAGATTACTAAAGATCTATAAACTATAATTAAACTGCTCTTAAACTTTCTTTAATGCACCATGTGTGGTGTGAGAGCTCAGCACAGTCAAATACTTTTGTAAGTAATTAGTAGTAAGACTAATTCATTCAGATGGTATTTTCTTATTAGGTCAGGGCTAAAACTGAACATAGTTATAACGTAAAAATAATGCTGTTATGCAACACTGTATTGTAAAAGGAATAAGTACAATTTTATACTTTAGCATTTGTCATGTCTGAAAATATTTTGCTTTACAGTATATGCAATTTTTAGTTAAGGTAGGTTAAGGTAACAAAGTTTGGCATTTGTTGTTGATTACAAAGGTTCCATTTAAAGTTGGTGAAAATATTTTTTAAAATTCCAGTATTTTCTTAATGTCATATTGTTTCTAAGCATACCTGTTATTCATCCATCAAATCGATTCAAGCTGCTTAAAGGATTCAGTCTGTTTTGAAGACGGTTATTGATTACTGAGATCATAAATAAACACTGTACAGTTCAGTGCAGTGGTCAAGTGCTGTGATTATTCAGGCATCCTTTTGTAATGCCAAATTGTCATGTTCTCAGATATAGTATTAATCTTAACACCTGGAAAAAATGTCTTGTTACTGCCAGAAATTATGCATTTTTATTTGTATGCATGTATGTTCTCAACCATTCACACTTGTTTTTATTTCTATACCATAGATGACACTGAAGGAATATGTGATACCACAATAGCCAGTGTTCATGATCTTTACAGTAAGTCACTGATGTATACTGATGCATAACAAGACTGTATGAGATCTATAAGTTTGTTTTAAAAGTTGAGTCATTCTTGTTACAGGGCAGCTTATATGGTTATGAGTTTTAGCCATGTTATTGGCATTGGCAAGAACAGGTTTCTTGTAAACTTTTTCCAATAAAATGTTACTGTACACAGTACATTTGTATTGTTGTTTTGAATATGTTCATCAAGCTCCTTATCTATTTGAACATGCCAGAATTCAAGAGACTGCCACACATGAGCTCAGTAACATGGAAGAATACCATTTATTTTTAATTTCAAACATTTCATAAAGATACACAAATATAAATGTAAAACATGTTGCACTTAATGTGACAATAACTTGGTTCCACTTGCAGGAACTGTTTTGTTGCATTGTTGCTGGGATACTACAAATAAAAGTCAAAATATTTTTGGTATGTTTCTTATAATTTTAGGATTCATGACATAAAGGAGCCTTGTGTACGACAGCTCACACTGAATCAGTATAGCAATGACTCATGGTCATTTTACATGAAAACCAGCTAAAATATCTTACAACTAACAGAAGTGAAATACAATAATAATTAAGTGATGGATCTTCATATGGGTAAATGATTATAATAGCTTTGCTTTAATATAATTGCACTAAAAGCTCCCCAAAAGGCATAACGACTTTAAATATTAACAATGATACGTTTATAGAAACATGCTGTTGTCAAGACCTAGAATTGTTAATGCTACTATGGTTTGCTGAAACATACCACAGATAACCCGGGCACTTAGCATATTATATGCTGGTGCCTGGGTTTCCAGCCATGAATATTACGAGTAAAGGTTGATACAGAAAACAATGAGCAGGGAGCTGGTCAGTTTATATTTTATATACTATGCACATGTCTGGCAACAAAACACAGAAATTTATATTGCAATTTACTGGTAGGCAGGTTTACACCACTTATGATTCAATCAAAAATATAACATTTGTAAATGCAGTTTAATGTATGGCCTTTTAAAAGGATTGACATGTGTTTCATAACTGATTGATAATATCACAATATTCATCTTTTTCAAGTAATATATAAACATTTCTGTTTAATGGTAGTGTGAATGTAGAAAAACAATCAAATTGGGGTGGGGGGGAGATACTAACCAAACTGTATTTATTACTATGATCAACATAAAATAATACTAGTTGGTGCTGACCTCCTATCAGCACTCTGAATTTACATTACAGCAGAAATAAACAGCAATATTCTGAGAGAATGACCTGAAAAATGGCATGTTCGGTCACACCTAAAAGATGTCTTTCATTTAATGCAGTGCAGAAATACCTGCATAAAAGGTACCTGTAAGACATGGCACCTACTATCAAATCACGTTATCAAGATAAAGAGAAATATTTTGTATTTATTTGTACATTTACACACTGAAGTTCCTTAAATACTTTGCAGTATTTCTTCTCTTAACCTAATATACAGATCCGCAGCACCAAGTGGATCTCCTGGGGCATCCCATTCATTTTCTACCATAAGCAGGCAACAGAATTCAAAGACTGTTTCATCACAGGGGTGTTGACCTTTTGGGCTACACTCTTCCATACACAAAGTGATATCCTCCATAGAAATAGGTTTCAGTCTATCCTCAGCACTGTGCAGCTCTGGAAATGAATACATTACTACTGGTCGACCCGATGCTGCACTACCACTTGGCCGGATTTTGTGCGAGTTCCATGTGTTCACAACTTCATCAAGTTCATCCTACATGAAAAACAACACAATATAAGTATATGAAACAGACCATGTACCAGTAGATTTAGCCAAAGTTGAGGCTTATTAACTCATTAATCAACAGACATAGAAAGTGACCTCTAATTAATGTAAAACCAAGCAGCAACAACAAAATAGCACTTTCACTAAACAGCACATGGACACAGAATGGTGCTGCATGATTCTACTGTTGAATAGATAGCCCAACACTTTATACTCAGTGTGCAATGATTCTACAATATATTTTCAATAGAGAATTAACCAAATGATAAGATTGCTTTCTGAAACCGTGCCCAAAGGACCACTAGGTAACAGACTCCATAGTAATTTAAACCATGTGGCAATAAAAAAAAAAAAATGCTCCATGCACCTGTGCTGAGAAAGGTGCAGTTACTTCCACTGATAACATGAGTACAATTCCATCAAAGTATTAAAATGGAATCCCAAAAAGTTGATTCTGTTCATCTGGATGTAGCGTTTTCAGTGTGAGAAATGTTCTGTCAAAAAACATTCCTTACCTGGCTGATTGAGCATGCATCAAGACATATTAAAATGGAAATAAAATTCATATTTAATTTAAAGAAAAAAAAATGTTCTAACCATATTTATATTTTCTATTTATGCAGCTAAGACATTACATAGCATGAGCACATGCTTTTACCTGAATAAGATTGAGAAAGCAGAATTGGATAAGACTTTTGTCCAAAAAATCCCCTGTGAAGTGGCCATCATCCTGAAAAGTTTGAAATAAGTTCATCCAAAATTGTGCACTCTGTTTGCGTAGGGTAGCCCACCATCCTTCTATACGTTGGTTGGCCGTACTTCTTCCGTAAAGGAAACTTTTCTCACCTGTAAAACTGTCTGTGTGGTTTCTCCGTAAAAACATCTGCATTTGTTCGACACAACCATTTTCGGTACCTCGGTCAGCACGTAACCTCTCTGGACATCCACTGATGCATGAAACTGTTTTCAGAAAATAACTTGCAATCAATTTAGGGTCATTGTTTGTGGTATAAGCCTCCATCCATAAAACATAGCGGCTAAAACCATCTATGCAGCCACTGATAGCAATACCATATGGTTTCAACTTGTCATAGCCATCCATGTGCCAGAGAGCATTTGGCCCTCTGCAGCTGTACTGTCGTCTTCTCAACCGTCGAGCTCGTCTCAGTTCCACACCTTGAGGGTCAACCAATTTGATTATGCATCTTACAGTATCTTGTGACACCACAAATCCATGTTGAATTGCACGAAGATGTATCCAACGATAACCTTGCATCTGTCCATTTGTCATGATCTCTTGTTGGACAAAGGCTAGCACTTCCTCCAAGTTTGATTGATTCTTCCTTCTAAAAAGCCCAAGTCTTTTACAAATTCTCTTTAGAGTTCGAACACTTATAATTGTCTGATGACTATGTGCTAAAATTGAAAGTATTTCTTTGTTACTGAAAGAAAGTCTGAAATACAGTCTTATTAAGTCATCCAAATCTGACATGTCAGCCACTGCTTCTCTCACTTTGAGAGGTGAACTTTTTGCAGAAGTCCTAGTTTTCTTTTTGACAGTGGTTGCTTGCTTTTGCAGAAATTGAAGAGGGCAATTCGGTCTCCGTACGAGGGAATGTAGTTTGCCAAAGTTGCGTCATCCATCAGTGCTATGACGTCACAGTCAATCTGCACACAAGAAGAAAGAAAAGACAGTCATTTTCTGCAACATTTACACTGCAAAGCAATATTACGGTTAAGCCTCTTAGGTCACCGCTAATGCCAGTAGGAGAGTACTGACTGTAGTTATCAGAAAAGCTATCTATTTTATGCAGGGCGAAACACAATAATGAAAGAAGCAAACTAGGGCATAGCCTTTCAGTAAATAATAAATCCTCTTCTGTATTTAAAAAAAAGCAGGACTTGATTGGTTATGATGTAGGTAGTACGTCTTCTAAGGATGTTCTACGACACTGTGGTAGCCTCTGCTGTCTTTTATGTTGTGGTCTGCTGGAGTGGTGGAATGGCAACGGACAACACCTCCACGCTCTCTGCATGAGACTGTACGACCACTGAGCAGCTCGATCAACAGTAGACTTTTGTGTACACGCTTGTGTACATATCTCTGTACATTTTTATCTGTACATGTGAATGTTACTTATGTATGCAGGACTATAACGCAGAGTCATAAATACACAGTCCATTTAGTCATTTAAGCAAAGGTATTACACATAGAACACAAAGTAACATTGTAAATCAGTCTTTGGCACAATATCGGGATTTTTTCGTTATTTATTTATTTATTTTTGTGTTTATGCGAACAATATGCCTGATTTGCGACTTTCTGCACTTCTATTGGTTGCGCGAACAAACGTCACGTCACTCCGAGGTCAAAGTTCAACGCGGCAGCGCTCCTCAGCCAGCACTTTTTATTTTATTGTTCTATAAAAAAAATCAAATACTGTATTAAGTTTATTTTTACCGGTAGTGAACTGTAGTGTAGCCTACCATTTCCACACGTAGGCGTTAAGTGCACTGGGCAGCTCAGAGTATAAGATATGATTTCCTTCTTGAGCTGACATACATTACACAGTGCAGGAGAACGATGATGTCATTCTGACATTATAAACAGTTAACAGTTTGCTCATTTCTTCCGACACTGTACCACTAACGTATACACACAGTTACATGCACTACATTAGTTTGTGTTAGCTAACATGTTGTGAGGGGATCGTCAGTCGGCCACCGTCAGAACAACAACCGGGGCTGTGTCGGTGGCTGTGTATGAACGCCACCCATTTTCTGAGTGAAATATCCGCATAAACATTCATTACAGTTTCTCCCCTCCGCTGTACTAAGCGTAACTTACTTGTACACATCAAATATATCAGTGATATTGGCAGGCGGCTAGCATCTGTAACACAGCTCCGCTTAACTGCCTTGGAAAACTCTGAAATAGTAGAACAATAAAATAAAATGCAACGAACCCATCTGGGATGATCCTGCGATCAACAACAGTTAAAACGTCAATTCACCCAGTGTAGGTTTTGCTTATAATAATCAGTCCGCTGTAACTGTATGCCAGGCGTTTATTAGCAGCCAACATGAACATCCGTACACTCGTAACAGGAAGTACACCCAGAGAGAACCACAGCGACACCTGCTGGAACTCTCCGTAACAGCAGCAACAGGAGGCAGTATGAACAAACATAACATTGCTGTTATCTACATCCCCCTTTTCAGTTTATTTTTCTTTCTTAGTTTTGCACTTTTCAGGCAAACCCAAATCAAACAACACCACCGTAATGGAAGAACTTATCAGGTTATGAATTACACCACAAAATGAAGGTTCAAATATCAAATGAAATTCACAGTAATCATTGTCATAACTGCGACAAGTATGCAATAACATAACACGAGATAAAACACATTTCAAAACAGAAAATACAGCACCAGTGTGCTTTTAATCCACGTATTTACTATTCGGTTTAGACACTCTACCAGATCTGGTTTGGTACAAGTTGTCATCAGAGCGTACTTGGCATGTTGTAGGTGTTATCACCTGTTCTGACTGTGTTGTGCCGTGTTGTGGTGGGTCAAGTTGAACTTGAATCTTTTCATTTTTGTTGGTTTGTGTTTTATTAGGTTCAGTTTCATCCGCTCGTCGAGATGTGTCCAGTTCATCTTGTGTTGTAGCGAGCTTTTCGGGTTGAGGCTCGCTCACAGGCAGAAGATGTTGTCTGTTGCGCCTGTATTCTTTTCCACCCGACTCAACGACATAAGAGCGAGGTTCAGCACATACCTTACTTACAACTCCAATCTTGTCATGTCCTCTCTGTGTTTGTAATCTCACCACCTCGTTTGGTGTTAATGGACTGAGCAGCTTGCTGGACTTGTCGTAGTGCTGTTTTTGAGTTTTGCGCTTTTTTGTGAGTTGAGTTTTGACAGTGGTTGTCACTTTTGCTGTTGGTGTTAGCAGTTTTTTGCACACAGGAAGGGTTGACCGCGTTCGTCTTGATAGCAGCCTCTGTGCTGGTGAGCCAAGAATGTTGTCTCGTGGCGTGTTGCGTAGATGTAACAGGTTCAAATAGAAATCGGTTCCATCTCTTTTAGATGTTTCAAGGAGTCTTTTAGCACTCCGGACAGCTCTTTCACTGAGTCCATTTGACTGAGGGAACTCAGGGCTGCTTGTGACATGTATGAACTCCCAGTGTGTGGCAAACTCACGAAAGGTCTGGCTGGTAAACTGGGTGCCATTGTCTGAGTACAGTTTCTGTGGTATCCCATGTACTGAGAAGTGGTGTTTGAGTTTGTTAATGACTGAGGCAGATGTTAGGTTTTCAAGTTTATCCATTTCAAACCATCCAGAATATGAATCCACGAGCACAAGGTAGTGGCGGTTGTCCCATTCAAATATGTCTGTGGCTGTGATGGACCAGGGAAGATCAGGAATTTGGTGTAGTTTCAGGGGTTGTTTTTGTTGGTGAGGCTTTAGACTGTTGCAAATGCTGCATGATTTGACTTTGTTCTCAATGTCAGAGTTTATTGTCAGCCAGAATACGCTGTCCCTTGCTCTCCTTTTTGTAGACTCCATGCCTGGATGTCCCTTGTGTAGTTCCTGTAGATATGTTTCGTGTAGTGATGCTGGAACGATGGCTCTGTTGCCTTTCATAATGACATTGTTGTCGATGATTAGTTCATCGTGGTAGCTGAAGAATGGTTTTATTTCTATAGGCACACTACTTGCTTGTTTTGGCCACCCCTGCTGGATGTAGCGAGCAAGTGTCTGTAGGGTAGCGTCCTTCGAGGTGTGTTCGGTGAGCTCTTGTAGGCGTTTTGGTGAGATGAGCTGAAGTGACATTACCTCGAAGTCGCGCCCCTCTTCTTTTAGAGGTTGCTCATCCAGCGTTGGTGTGCGAGAGAGTGTGTCTGCGATGTAAAGGTGTTTGCCTTTCTTGTACACCAGAGTCAAGTTGAACTTTTGTAATCGTAGCATCATGCGCTGTAGCCGTGCCGGGACTGTGTGGAAAGGTTTGTTTTGGATTGTGACCAAAGGCTGGTGGTCAGTTTCAATCACCACTGGCTTTCCGTAGATGTAGTCGTAAAACCTGTAACATGCGAACACTACAGCTAGTAACTCCTTCTCTATCTGAGCGTACCTTCTCTCCGTTGGAGTTAAAGTTCTTGATGCATATGCCACAGGGTTGTCGTCCTGAAGGCATGCAGCCCCTAGACCATGCTGGGAAGCGTCACAGGTGAGAGTCACTGGCTTGTGCATGTCATAGTATTGAAGTACTGGTGGGCTGGTGAGGCATGCTTTAAGTTTGTTGAAAGCATCCTGCTGATGTTGAGTCCAGCTCCACACCACATCCTTGTGAAGCAACTGACGAAGTGGTGCTGACAGTTCACTTAAGTTTGGGATGAACTTGCCCAGGTAGTTGATCATTCCCAGGAAGCGTTGGAGAGACGTCTTGTCCTCTGGTGGTGGCATTTCATTGATCGCGGAGATTTTAGTTGGATCTGCTTTTAGTCCTTCGTCAGTGAATATGTGTCCCACGTAGCTCACTTCTTTAAGTCTGAACTTGCACTTTTTTGGATTCAGTTTAAGTTTTACTTGTCTGGTCCGCTCCAGAACTTTTTTTAAATTTTTGTCATGCTCCTCTATTCCTTTGCCTCCCACTATGATATCGTCCACGATCACTGCGCATGGATATCCCATGAATATTTGTTCCATGGCTCTCTGGAAGACTTCAGAAGCGGTGTTGATGCCAAAGGGCATCCTCAGGAATTTGAATCTGCCGAAAGGTGTTGCAAATGTAGTGAGAAGAGATGAGGCAGGATCTAGTTTGATTTGCCAGAAGGAGCTCTTTGCATCCAGAACTGAGAAGATGGTTGCTCCCGACATCTGAGCAGCTACTTCCTCCACAGTTCGCATGGGATGGTGAGGTCGCATTAGTGCCTTGTTCAGATCCCTTGGATCGATGCAGATACGAACATCATCTGTATTCTTTTTGTGTGTTGCGACCATGTTAGATACCCATTCCGTGGGCTCCTCCACCGGTTCAATTACTCCCAGGGCCTGCATTCGTTGGAGTTCCTCTTTAACTCTCTTCTGCATAGGAACAGGAACGCGTCTTGGAGGGGTTGACGACAGGTGACACGTTTGGAGTGAGTTTCATTGAGTAAGTTACAGGTAAGTCACCGACTTCATCTTTAAACAGGTCTTTGTATTCATGAAACACTTTCTGCGCCAGTGTCTCATCCTGATCTGTGTCAACCTGGTATACTTCCTTGCTGAAACTAACCAGTTTCATTCGCACGCTGTCCTTTAATCCGATGATGGGTTGCACATCGTGTTTTACAACTTGGAATTGCAGGTCATACAACTGTCCAGCTAGCTTGCAGTTGAGAGTAACTGTGCCTGTGGTCTTGATCTTCGTGCCTCCGAAAGCAACGAGATTTACCTGTTTTTGTGACTTGGGTAGGGTTTCGTTGTTGCCGATGTTTCTGTAAGTGTCTAGTGAGATGACGTTGCACTTTGCCCCAGTGTCTACTTTTAGTTTGAGGGCCTTATCAAACACTTTGACTGTGCAGTATCCTTCTTTGTTGTGATTGTTCTCGCCCTCCATTGTTAGGTGCTCAATGCAGAATGTCTCATCACTGTCTGGGTCAGCATCCTCTGAAATTTGGTTCACTTGTTTGCCTCTGTGATGTGGTTTTGCTGATCTGCATTGTTTTTTGTAATGATTGTATTTTTTGCAGACGTGACACTGTTGTCCGAAAGCAGGACATTGCTCCCGTTTGGCTGGATGCGAACCGCCACAGTTTCTGCAATTTTGAATGTTCGTTAGAAGTTTATTTGTTTTCCTTTTGAACTTGCCATGTTTAATCTGTACAGTGTCCACACTAGCAGATGTAATATGCTTTGGTGTAGAGAGGGCTTTGCTATGTTGTTCTGTGAGCTCGCTTATTTGGCATACACGCACCGCCTTGGCAAGAGTGAGTTCCGTCTCTTTAAGCAGGGAACGTCTGACGCTGTCACTGGTTATACCACATACTAATCTGTCTCTGATTAACTCGTCTTGTAGTGCACCGAAGCTGCAGTTTCTGGCCATGTTCTTTAACGTGCTCACATATGCTTCAATGGTTTCACCGGGTTTCTGTTGTCTTTTGTTAAAGTTATGCCTCTCCATTATGACATTGGTCTCTGGGTTGCAGATCTCCCTGAACTTTCTCTTTAGACATGGGGGGTCTTCCCTCGATTCCGCGGCGACTTCTACTATGCCTTCAGCTGATATGACTGCAGGGGCATACGTGAATGATCGCTCTCTTTCAATGGCCTCTGGTCCCGCCAGATTGAGGAGTATATAGGCCTTAGTCTTAGCATTTTTGTCACTGTGGGCAGCGGCGATAAAGATGTCATATTCGCGCTCGAACTTACGCCAGTTTTCAGCGATGTTGCCGTCAAAGATGAGAGGATCTGGGCGCCGGAATCCGTCCGCCATGTTGTGCGGTGATTGCTTTTTTCGTCGTCCTTACCGGCTCCCCTTTTCTTCTTGGACTGTGCAGGCTTTCTAATATATCCCACTTCTGACACCATGTAGGTTTTGCTTATAATAATCAGTCCGCTGTAACTGTATGCCAGGCGTTTATTAGCAGCCAACATGAACATCCGTACACTCGTAACAGGAAGTACACCTAATCCCCAGAGAGAACCACAGCGACACCTGCTGGAACTCTCCGTAACAGCAGCAACAGGAGGCAGTATGAACAAACATAACATTGCTGTTATCTACACCTAGTATACTGTAACATCGTGAAACACGTTCATTCCTATATAACATTATAAGCTAACAAGCATGGTAACCGTAACTGTACCGTAACTGTTTTCCTGTAGAAATAGGAGACACCAAACTATTTCTCTTTTTTGTTACTCACCTTCTGCTCTTCCATTAATAAAATAGCATCTTCGGGGACCCCTCGGCCACGCAAAAAATCACTTATATCCACCATATTTAGTGAATTAGTTCTCCACCTGCCAAACTGGACACATCGCTGTCACTGAAGCTGGAAGCCTGCAGGTGGCCACCTCAGAATTCTGAGATTAAAGTCAGAATTCTGACTTTAATCTCAGAATTCTGAGAAAAAAGTCAGAATTCTGAGATTAAAGTCAGAATTCTGAGAAAAAAGTCAGAATTCTGAGATTAAAGTCAGAATTCTGAGAAAAAAGTCAGAATTCTGAGATTAAAGTCAGAATTCTGAGAATAAAGTCAGAATTCTGAGAATAAAGTCAGAATTCTTTTTTTTTTTTTCCAGTGGCCCTAATCCTCTTCCGTAGGTTTTCCTCCCTGCAAGTCACCACATAAAAATGTGAGTGGAAGAAACTGAGAGAGAACATCAGTGCAGCATTAGTATGAATCATATAACAAATACCAAACTGAATTTTATGATGAAATGATGTATGAAATTTACTGGCTCTGAAAACCAATTCCTACTACATATTCTAATCAAGCAAACCTCTGCACCTGTAGCTCACCTGGTGCAGCTTTGGTTTCGTCTACACTGTAAAAAAAAAAAAAAAAAAAACATTGCGAAAGCTTAAAAACTCAAGGCAACCCACTGCATTTATGTTTTTAGGTTCTGATGGATAACTTATAATTTCAAGTTTAGGAGAAAAGTTGCTTCAGCTAATGTTTTTGTGTTTACAAAATTAATAATTGTGCTTTTTCTTAACTCATATTTTATTGTTTTTGCAATGTATTTCCTAAAGTTTACACAAGGTATTAGTTTTAGTTTTGGCAACGTATTTCCTAAAGTTTACACAAGGTATTAGTTTTAGTTTTGGCAACGTATTTCCTAAAGTTTACACAAGGTATTAGTTTTAGTTTTGGTAACGTGTTTCCTAAAGTTTACACAACATATTTTTTTTTGTTTTGCCAATCAATTTCCTAAAGTTTAGAAAAAGCATCTTTTATAGTTTTCATGAGGTGCTCCCTGTTGTACCAATGAATGTTTACACAGTTGATTTTCAAATAACTTTATTGTGTTCAAACACAACTGTGTTAGGATGCCTGGGTCGTTGACCCAGGGTTTTGAATTTATTATACTATTTATCATTTCTAATCTTGGGTTTCTTTGTTAGAGTTCTCTTTTATGGTTTATGTCTCTGTGCATCCTTAGTTGCTGTCTCCCCTGTCTGCGACATCCCCGTGTCCAGTCAGTGTCTGTCGTGGTTCCACGTCTCTGTTCCCTCTGTTGCAGTGCCTGCGTGTGAGTCTGTGGCTGTGTCCGAATTCAGGGGAAGGATGCTTAAAATGCTATATTTGGATGCAATGACGTCACAGCGACGCGGCGAAGGCTGTCCGAATTCAAAGAGTGCTCAAAATGTTGCGACAAATGCGTCCTACCTCTCCACGAATTTGAGGGTTAGTTGTGTCCGAATTCAGGGGAAGGATGCGCCAATGCCACATTTGGAGGCAATGACGTCACGGCGACGCGACGAAGGCTGTCCGAATTCAAAGAGTGCTCAAAATGTGGCAACAAAATGCGTCCTACTTTGCCCTGAATTCTGATGGGTCTGATGTATCCTTCATGTCCTACTATATCCCAGGATTCATTGCGGGTCATAGAGATTTGTTTCTGATAACGATGGTGGTCGAAGCAGGAGAGGAAAACACTTTCAAATGTAAGTATATGAACATCTGGTTGTACAAAAGTTAAATTGTTATAGCGGTTGTGTTGTTACACTCAAAAAAATCAACTAGGGCATGTGTTTGATTAACAAAGTAGTAATATGTTTACATCACATGAAGAAATCATTTTTATGCTCATTAAATGATTCATTCTTTTTTGTTGAATATAAATCAAAGAAAACTTTGATGAGTTAAATTCGTTCATGGCAATCCAATGAGAATGAGGTCCATCAAACCAACGGCTCTGATAGCGTCATGTATTGCGCATGCTCCACACCCACCGGATGCGGAAAGGTCCGTTGAGAAGTTAAGGAGCGCACGTGGAGTTACTTCTTTGGCATACCTGATAGTGAGGTAAGTAATATTTCTTGATATATTTATTTAGGTTAGTGGTGTGAGAGATAAATACTAGTAGTTAAAAAAATTTTTTTACCTGTGTAGTGTGGAGATTTAGAGGAGTTTTATATATAGCAGGGAGGTTGTAGACCCAAACATTTTTCAAATGTAAGTCGGTGAATTTGATTTTTTTTAAAAAACTTAACCGGAGTCGCTAATTGTTGCAACAGAGCAAAAACTGATGAGGTTATTTTGGTAAGTTCATTTTTTTTTGTTTCTGTCAACTTTGAATGAGGTGTGTTTCATGGTTATCTGCGTGGGTAGGACTGTTTTTCTTCTCTGGAGTTAGCTAACTTTGAAGAGCGGGAAAGCCGCGTAGAGCCGTAACGTCTTCGCATATAGCTCCGTGAATGACAGGTTACTTTCTGCTTAACCGGAGTTGGTGATTGTTGGTAGTAGTGGTAAGACTGACCGACATGGTTTTGGTGATTTTATGTGTTTTATGATGCTCTATCTAAAATTCCTGTTTTTGTCAGTGGAGTTTAGTGGCGGGCAACCGCATTAACTGGATTGATGAAAGGTTTAATTCAGCGTTTAGGGGAGTTAATAACAAGGAGTAAGATAAAATCTGTCACAATAATTGCATGTGCATTTTCTTTTTTTGTAATATATTCACTTAGTTTTCGAATTCAGAATGATTTAGGTGGATAATTGTTCGGGTTATAGTTTCTCTGGTGCTCTGCATTAAGGCTGACTAACGGTGCGTTCACACCGAACGCGATAGACGCCCCTAGCTGATCGCGTGCACATTTACACCTCGAAGCGCGTCCAGCATGAACTGGTCGAGCTTTAAGATATGCAATTTTCACGCGTATGAAGAAGAGATCTGGGAGGAAGTAGTGCCAGACGGTATGTTATTAAAATGGCAGCTGTCAATCTAGCGTTTGAAGAAAGACTCTCCCTTCTCTATTTGCTATGGAGAGCAGAGCAGTGCGTAAAGGACGTCCTCACCGTACCTGGGTCCATCAGGTCTTCCACAAGCGTGAGCAGTTTGGTGAGTTTCACCACTTGCTCCAGAAGCTGCGTCTGGATGACGGCCGCTTTCAGCTGTACCACCTTCTGTCCCTTGCCGAGTTTGAGGAGCTGCTTTCCCGCAGATTTTACCAGCAAAATTGGTCTCTACTTCGTTTGTTGCCTCTAATTATTGGTCCACTTGTTCCAGAGGATGAACCTGCATGGCATATTGTTTTGGATCTGAAGGACATTGTGGAGCTTGTTGTAGCCCCTGTCCAGTCTGATGAGTCGATTTCATACCTTGAGTGTAAAATCAGTGAACATCGCCAGAGATACCAAGAACTTTTTCCAAACAACAGTCTTCTCCCTAAACATCATTATTTGGAGCACTACCCTGCTCTGATTCGGCATTTTGGGCCTCTTGTCCACAAATGGACAATGAGATTTGAGGCGAAACATAGTTTTTTTAAAACAAATTGCTCGCCATACAAACTGTTTTAAGAACATACCTGTTACACTTGCCAAAAAACATCAGCTCGTGATTGCCTCTGACTTGCACTCTTCTGACCATAAGACACCTTTAATGGTAAATGTTGGCTCATCAGTACCAATTGATGTTCTGAAAAGTGATATCGCAGTAGCTATAAAGCAAAGATTACCAGATGAAACTGATGTCCATATTACAAAAAGCGTGTCATACAATGGCATGAACTACAGCACAGGAATGATAGTTGTTCATGGGCAATTATTTGGTTTGCCAGAGTTTGCAGAAATTCTGCAGATTTTTATTTTGCATGGCAGAATATACTTTTTTGTAAAAAAGTTCTCTGCTTGGTATCGAGAGCACTTCAGAGCTTTTGAACTTGACATGTCACATGCGAGAGAGGTGTCTCTGATTGAGCATGGGGAACTACTCGATGACTACCCGTTAGCTGCCTATTCAGTGGGAGGCCTGCGTCTGGTTACTCTGAAGAGACACACTAACTTGCAGGGTAAACAGGAGTGATGTTTGTAAGTATTTTCCCCCTATATCACCTGGCACAGTAAATAATACATCATACTTTGCAGACCAATTGCTACTTAATTTATTGAGAGTAGATTTCTTTTAAGCATCTTATGCAAGAATCGTCATTAATTAGAAGAATGCAAGACAAATCTGGAAAATGCACTATTCACTTCTCCAGTAAAAAACTTCCTAGAGGCCAAGGTGACATCATCAAATTATCGTTGACATTAGAATTTGTTACACACACTCGCACAATAGTCAATGAGTACATCTTTATTTATTTTTTAAATATTTGATATTTGTCCAGGTCAACATGATGGCCCAGCCCATAAGACTGAGGATCATTCTCGGAGAAGATGATGCCAGGAAACTAATTTTACCAGCTGGGATATCAGACTCCATTGAGGAATTGTGTCAGGAAATAAAGACAAATTTTGGAGTGCAACAGGATTTTCGTCTTCAATATCAAGATCCTGATTTCGGAAATGATTTCGTAAATCTGACTGCGATCTCTGAAATTAATGATAAAGCAACTTTAAAGGTTGTATACTTGGATAGTGTGCAGTTGCAAAGTTTTACAGAAGATGGAGTGACATGTCAACCAGTGCGAAGTCCAACACATTCCTTTTCAAGCTCTTCAGCAGACACAGACAATACAAGGCCCGTTTCATCGTCAGGTTCATCACCGTCTACAAGACTGTCAGTGTGGCCAAGTGTCTTCACAGTCCCTCGTTTCAGCTATGAGGCTGAACTGCAACTTGAAAAGGCCAATGCTGAGTTCATTGCTGGTGGAACTCATTTGACCCCCTCACCAAAACTGAAATCCCACCTTTTAGAAAGGCTGGCTGAAGAAATAATAAAATTTAAAGTCTATCCAACTGACAATGACCTGAATGAAGTTGCAGAAGCCCTTGTCAAACAGCATCCTTGTCTGAGGGAGCAGGGATCCTTTAATGGCTGTTATGGTTGGAAAATTAGCCTCAAGTATAAAATGGCCAATGTCCGGACCAAACTGAGAGGCCTGGGCTGTGCTGAGGTGTTGGTAAATTCACTAAAGAACAAGGCCCAAGACAAAAGTCAGGCAGCATTGAATGTGAAAAAGCCTAGAAGAGCAGAAGTCAATTACTGTCCGCAGTATCCAAAAGGAGAAACCACTGACAGCCTGGAAAAAGAGAGAATTGCACTGCTTTCAGAGGTTCAGAAGAGAAACAATGACAATATAGTGACAATGAAAATGCAGAAGACTTTTTCGTACAGAAGGCAAGAAGTTATTCAAGGACAGCCCTTCATTGCAGATTTTAAAAGCAGATGGCCAGCTCTGTTCACCGAGAAAGAGGTGCATGTCCTATATGTCTAGCTTTATGTCGCAAGAGTGTGTTTATGATTGACCAGTTATTTCTTGCTTCACTAATATTGACATAACATAGTGATAAAACAGCTAATAATTCCTGGTATGTCCTTCCTCTGGTGCATATTGTAAGTGCATTGTTCATGTTTTTCAGATTGACAAGGAATTCCTGCGCATATCGACAGTACCACTGCTATCTAGATTCTTTTATGAGCTAGACTTGTACACTCCACGCATGATGGAGCTCTTTCAAGGCAAAGGTGGGGTGGCTGGCAGAAAAATGAGACACATCATGGTGGCCATCTCCAAGGTGGGTTAGATCTGTGCTTAAGAACTTTTTATGCCCATAATCTGGCAATTTTATGAGCAAAGATATCTATACATATGGTAGGCAAAAGTCCTAAGAGGTTTTCATATTTTATACAAATTATATAAGCATCAGTCTTATATTAATAAGTAATTGATAAAATCGTATGGTTAATTTTGATCAAAATGAAAAAAAACCCCCAAAAAAAAAAACATTAGTGTTTAGTTGCCTCATTTTGTGTCTGATTTGGTTTAGACAGATGTGGTGGTAGAGCAGGTCAGCTACTAACCAGAAGGTTGGCGGCTTGGTCCCAAGCTCCTCCAGTCTGCATGCCAAATATCCTTGGGCAAGATACTAACCCCAAGTTGCTCACCGATGCATTCATCGGAGTGTGAATGTGTATGAATGTTAGACAGTAAGCACTAAACCCGGTGGCGCCAGTGCTCGACAGCCTCGACCTCTGTCAGTGCGCCCCAGGGTGGCTGTGGCTACAATGTAGCTTACCATCACCAGTGTGTGAATGTGTGTGTGAATGGGTGGATGACTGGATATGTAAAGTGCTTTGGGGTCCTTAGGGACCAGTAAAGTGCTATATAAATACAGGCTATTTAAACAGTTTAGAAAAAGTGATTGGGTGAATGAATTGTTGTATAAAGGCAGCTTTGAGTGCTCCGAGTAGAAAAACGCTATATAAGAACCAGTCTATTTACCATGTGGCCTTTTGGACTCTTCCAAACTAAGTATTCCTTTTTCAAACTGCTGCCTAAAAGCTAAATATTGTCATTATGGATTCCCTTTTTTCTTAGGATGACACAATACATACAAGACGAGCATGCATCCTGAAGTCCTTGTGTGTCTACCTGAATGAAGACCATGAGAAACTTGTGAAGGAATATACGGTCAGTTACATTCACAAGTTGTTCTGTGTTATGTAATTTGCTCCAGGAGTTATGGGTGATTTCGATATATGAAATGGTAAAATGTGACACGTGTGAATAAAAGATATTGCAATTGGTCCTTGTTTTGTTTCATGTCAAATTTCTGAGGTGTGAAACCAGAGACATAGAATTTAGTAAATATATTAGCATATTCACGCTGATTGCTGAATTCCTTTTTTTTTCATATCTAGACTCAAACAAATGTATTATTATATTTTACGTCACAGAACACTGAGGCCAACACTGAAGCCATGGAACAAACTGTGATGGGAGTGTATGTCATACATCAGGAGGGTGTGGAGCCTGGAGATGACCCAGAGAACATCGGTGTCCTGATTGAAGGCGTGGAGGTTCTCACTGGTTTGAGGAGCATTGCAATTGCTTGTGCTCTGTTATTTGGACTGATATACTGTCTGAACCTAAGCTACCCACCGGAGCTCAAATGCACTTTTGAAGTCTTGCAAGAGATTATCATGAAGCTGGATGGACAGAGGTTGTCATCCAAGGCACAGTTCCTAAAAAACAAGCTAATGGGGTGAATGAGCTTGAAACAGACTCAGGCAAGCCAGATATTTTTTTTCAAGGTTTCTGCAATGCAAATATGTTTACTGTTTTAAAGTTTAAAATTGTAAGTTATAAAATGTTCATATAAACTATGTGGTTTGCTCTGTGGCTATTATACAAAGATTGTTCGTTCATAACTTAAAGTCTTATACACTTGAAGTGTAAACACTGATTTTTGCCAGATGGCAATTGTTACAAAGGCAAATGCACACTGGTTTTCACAAATTGTTTGAGTGGAGCAGTTATACTCAAAATTGAATGTTTTCTCCACACGTTAAATAGCATAAAGTCACTATTAATGGATACAGCCTGATTAAATGGAGGACTAATGTATGCAAGCAACATAATAATGTTGTAATGTTATAGTAATGTTGAATGTTATGTCTGAGCTTTAAATTGTGTTAAAATTCATATTGTTGTTTGCAATGCATATTTTACTACATTTTACGAAAGTTGCTTTGGGGATAATATTTTTTGTCTGCAAACTATTCAACAGACTTATTTCATTTTTATTATTAGGGTTAGGGTTATTTTGTATTTTTTTCTTTCAGTCAGCATGTCTTGATCTGGAAGTTCTGTGGTCTTAGTATGAGATGGTTAAAGGGGAGAAAGCTAGGCTGAACTGGGATCCTGCCAACTGTTTTAAGAATGTTCATGCAAAATAAAAGAGATGGTTTTGCAAGTTATCATTTATGTATGTTTCATTAATTTAATTAAAAGTAATGTTTACATAAGCAATACAAACACTAACTGAAACATGATTGGTGTAAGTACTACAGACATAAATTACATTTGTTCATTCAACAAGATTAACATTGGTGTAACAAACAAATATTTTACTAGTTCATGTAACAAGACTGACTTTTGATGTGCCAAGGTGTTTAAACAATATAACATGAATTTAAATTAATTTAATTAGACTAACTTGGTACAAACATGTTAACTGAATAAAAATCAAATTAACTGAATGTTAATGTTTAAATTATGTTACACTTACAAACATATTTAGTGTTGAAACAACACAATCAAGATGGATTGATATAACATGATTTGTTTAGATGGAATATAGGTGGCAAGATGAAATTAAGTTCATCCAATGAATTATTTTTTTGAGTGTAAGCTTTGGGCATCTGCATAGACATGTTTCTTTTATTTAAAATAACTGTAAACCAGCTTGTATCGCGGGTCCCGCGATTTTTCATGTATTGCCGCTTACATACAGCTAATTTAGATTTTTTCAAATTGGTGACATGTTGTGGGGAACAAAGACCAAATGGCTTAATTTATTAAAACGAGGAGAAAACAATCACCTCTTCACTGGGGTGAAGAATTGGGCCACTACGGCGTGGATGTACAAGAATAAATAAATGTACACATCATATTCATATGAGTCCAGTCCTATTAACCCTCATGCTGTACAGCAGCGGTCCCCAACCTTTTTTGCGCCACAGACCGGTTTATGTCAGACACGGAGCGGCCTTTAAGGTATCGCGGATGAATACAACCACATAAAATGATCCGACCAAGACAAAAACTGTGGTATTTTGTAAATATAATAAACGTGAATGTACTGTGTAATTGTGTAATTTTATTAGCAGCGTCCTCCTGAAAATGCCTCAACATTGAGAGTAACATCCTCCTCTCTGCCGCTTAATGCTCTCTGGTCGCTATGGTAACGTGTAAATATTTCTTTCAAAATAAGACACACAGCTACAACAAGGGAAAGACCCAGGGAAACAGAGTTAACAATAAAACCCCTGAAAACCATAAATTTCAACTCTCGTGGCCCTGTACCAAACGACTCACGGACCGCTGCTGTACAGAACCTGTGATGTCCAGACGGTGTTCCTCTGGTGTTCTGCTGTGAAAACTTTTGGGTTTAGGGATTAACATAGTTGCCACGGTTTCCTTTCTTCTCTTATTTGTTGTGTGTGATCAGGACAATTCTGGAGAAGATGGGCCTGCAGGGGAAAGTCACCCCCTTGCAGGCCAGAAGAGATAACTCAAAATACAAAGTACGTATGTGTGTTATCAAGAAGATAATTCTTAAGAACACAAGTTAATAAATGTGCAATTACTAAGAGTTGTTGTGGTGTTTTTATTTGCCTGCTATCATTTTTGATTTCCTCTGCCTTTAGGATTGCAAGTATCCAGGCTCAGGAGAGGGAGTCAGTGGGAAGCCCACTGCTGCTACTTGGCCCTGGTTTGCCCTCATGGATAAGGTGATAGGACAGATGCCTTCCATTAAGCCTCCTGTCCTAATGTCCTCTCTCCCTGAGGACACCCCAGGGCCAAGCACAGCAGTGGGTGACCAAAACGACAGCGATGACGAAGCGGCTCAGCCACCTACGACAGGGAGAAAGAGGAAAAGAGACAGGAATGATGAGCTGCTAGACCTCATCAGAGAGGACATGAGGCAGCAAAGAGGGGCTGAGGAGAGGGGAGCAGGGAGAGGATGGACAGACTGTGTTCACTTCTAGAAAGATTAGTTCCCAAATGAGTTATGTATTGAGACATTTATTTATTTGAATATATTTGTTACATTGTTATATGTGTTGCATTAGTTTAAAGGTTTTATGTTATTAATAAATTGATTCAAACAAACAGTAATTGTCACTGAACTCAATTTGATTTACAGGCATTTTTAACACGTATGAACATAATGCTAACTTTGAACAATACTACATGGATATTTATTTGATAGCAATAAATAAATAACAATAACAATTAAACATGAATATTTCAAATACACAGTATGTAAAGATGGAAAAACAATATTTTCAGTTGTTCACACAGGATTAACCTGAGTGACCTGTTCCTGGACCGTTTCTTGAACACCTGTAATAGATTACAGGAAGTCTCTGGCAGTGTTGCTGAAGATCAGACATGGATGGGGTGCTGCAACTGAGACCTGCGGTTTGTCTTTTCTGGTCAGCGAGTGGAGAATCACACAGGGTGGTCTGCAAAGAGAGCTTTAGGATGCTTCCTCCCACTGTCCACTGCATCGTCCATCCACAGGGTTTGCAGGGCTGGCTCACTCGTGGCTGCCACACCACTAAGATGTTTTCAGAAATATGCAAGCAGGAGATGGTGGATGCTATATTATTAGTATAATAATTGTAACTCTGTAGCAGACAACAGTTTGATAAAGTGCTATGTAAAAAAACAAACAAAAGATTAGATTCTATACGTTTCAAAGATATTTAGTTTATATATTTTATATGATACAGTACATGTGTAAGACTGACCGATGTCGTGCCAAAAAATAATCATCTGCCAAAAACTGATTTCCGGTTTTTGCCCTAAACTGATTGCTCGTATGTAACCTGCTATAAATAACTTGTTGTTCTATAATACGTGAAACGTGTCAAATGTTTCCCTCATTAATGATATCAAGTCAATCTGAGCCACCAGCAACATTCCTGTAACAAGGTAGAAGCTGCAATCAGTTTTTGGCAGTGACTTTTATATATCTTTTATTTATCCAGTTCAAAAACAATCTTGTTGACATTAGAAATTTATTTTTTAAGAGTAATCTGGCCAAGAGGACAGCAGACAGCGCAACAAATATATCAAGTGTACCTACATTATAACCAGAGTTATGAAGATACTTGAACAACAGGTAATTATTGTATATATAAAACCCCTTTGTAAACCATGTTCACCGAAGTCTATTTACCAACATACATAAAGATATTACACACGGAAACATTGGAAATCAGTTTTGGCAGGCGAACACTTTTTGGCACAATGCTGGCAATAATTCATACGTGTAATTAGCTGAGTAATTCCTAAATGTGTGTAGATTAAAGGAAATTATTTTACCTGGATTGTCTCTGATGAGCCTAAGGTACAACACCAGTGGCGGAGCGGGGGGTGGCTTACTGGGCTTAAGCCCGGGTTGTTTTTTCAGAAGCCCGGGGTCTTTTGGAGTGTAATTTTTTCATAGTTAGATGCCTGGCTGACAACTGTATAAAACAAAAACTACACACAATATTCGAAGCCCATAGTGCACACTGTGGGAATTTACGACTGTGCATAAATCCCCCCTAATATTGGTATGATCCGAGCTCAGGGCGGGGCAGCTCCTGCCTGCGAGTGCGCTGTTAGAGAAACGGAGCCAGGCAGACAGATGAGAACTGAAGTTCGACCAGGTAAATATGACGGTGTATCACGAAAGATTGATATCAAACTGATCACCTGACCCATATTACGTTACTCGTTCTTCAAGTGAATCAACAAATGGCGAAATGAAAAGCTGAACAACAACAATGCTGTTTCTTTAAAGAGTCTCAGCTTACATGTGTGTTTATTTCATATTTTCAGTTGTTTCCCTCCACGGCTAAATACATTGGTTTCAGTAATGTACTGATATACAAGAATGGACATAAGGGGCTTCTTTCAAAGAAAAAACTCTGGTAGTATTTTATATATTATGCTTTGTATGTTGTTCAGTATATTTCTGTGCAAAACAAGAGGAATTTCAATACACAGCAGTATATTCACAGTTGAAACCAGATATTTACATACACTTTAGGGAAAACACAAGAACATTTTTTTTACTGTACAACATCAATTTAGAGTAAACTTGTTTTGTTTTGGTTAAATAAATATTAAAATATCTTTTGAATTAGTTAAATGTCAGAATAAAGAGAGACAGCTTTCTATTTTTTATCACTTTCATCAAATTCAGGAGTACATATACACTAAGTTTATTGTTAATTAATAAGAAAACCAGATGATTCCATTCTGAGCTGAAGAAGCTTCTGATAGGTTAGTAGAGTCCATGTGAGTAAATTGGTGGCACAGCTGTGGATGCATATAAGGCAAAACACAGCCTGTTTCTTTAAAATGGGAAAATCAAGAGATGTCAACCAAAACACCAGAAAAAGAACTGTGGAGCTCCATAAGTGTGGCTCAATTTTGAATACAATTTGGTGCCATTTACAATTAAGAAATACAGATAGTTTCTCTCTTTACTCTTAAAGTTAACAAATATGTTTTTATATTTATCAATCTAAAAAAAATAAACATTTAGTCTGATTTGATGTTACAATTAAAAAAAAGTGTTTTTATCTGAAGAGTATGTAAATATCTGGTTTCAACTGTATATTTGATGATTGTCAGCACAAAGAGGGAGAGAGACGAACAGAGAGGGAGAGAGAGGAGAATGAGGACAGAACAGAGATGGAACAAGAGCAGGTGAGACACACATGTGAGTCAAATGGTTGTTTACCAAAAGTATCATAGGTACTCATGTATCTCGTACCTAGTGTTTCTTTTTAGGTTTGTTATTTTTCAAATTCTATATTTATTAAGTTATGCAGGCTTGTTTGCACAACAAGGCTAAATAATTATATAAACTTTTCTCAATCTAAACAGTGTACTTTGGTAGAATTAAAAAATAAGTGTAGTGCAGGTCTATGATGATTTTTAGTGCTACTATCATCTAGTTCTGATTCTGGTTCTGTCGTGGTTAAGTCCTCAGTAGTCCTGATTTTGAACTGTTGTAGTCCTGTTTTAGTTCTGGATCAGTTCTGGGTCTGGTTGAATTGGAGTTTAGTCCCTGTGTCTTGATACAGCCCTGATTTTGTTCTGCCTTGCTGCTTAATTAAAAACCTAGTTTAAGGTGTCCTGCATATGTGATATATTTTTTTCCTATATGAAGTCATTCTTTTTTGAACAAAACTCAAAACAGAGCCTATTAATCTTTCAGTCATTTCTACACCCCACCCCCCCAAAAGAAAAAAGAAAAAAAAAATCCCACATGCATACTACTCTTTAGAGCTAAGCCCCGGGTGTTTCAAATGTCTGGCTCCGCCTCTGTACAACACGTGCGGGTGACGACGATAAGGTTTTTCTAGCTCCTCAAGAAATAAAATTGTCCACACAACGGAGCAACATTTGTGGGTCCATTTTAAAGTTTTCGCGCTGTGGCGCTAGCGACGGAAAAACACGCAAGTAAGGGCGGAGTTGAAGGCTAGGAGGCTGTCCACAGCCCGTCTGTTATGTTGGATACTCATTGTTTGTTCAATAAAGTTTCTATAGAGAAAAAAAAGGGGGCTGTCCACAGCCACTCACTTCCTGACTACCCGTCCGTCTAAGGACACTACCTTGTGACGTAGGTAGGTAGTGTCCTTATGAGCATCCTTCCCCTGAATTCGGACACAGCCAGTGATTCGTTCAACTCGTTTGAGCTGTGAGCCAGGAGGGAGGAGGTTAGTGAGTCCTGAGTGATTCGCTTATACTATGAGGGGGTGAGTAACTCAAATGTGCTGTTAGCATGCTAGCTGAGCGAGAAGCTGTTGTCTTGATGTGAGCTTCTACTCAGGGTTTTTTCTTCCAGTTCAGAGCAGGAATGTTTTTGTTAAGAAACTGGCTGTTGTTTTTTCCCCCACAATTTTAATTATAAGCTAGATATATTTCTACTAATGGAATTAGTTTGCTAACAGCAACAGGGATGAGTCAGTGAGTCAGTTGCGCTTGTGAATCATGATTCACGAGTCAGTAAAGTGATTCTCGAGTATTCATTCACGAATCGAACATCACTACGCAGTAGCACAGGAACAGAGCAGGAGGGAGAGACAGAGAAAGAGAGCCAGGGACAACAACGTCACATTAGAAAGGTACAGTAATGATCCACAACTGTTTTCAGTTGCGGATGATAAAGGATTCAGAAAGTTTATTCATGCAGGCCCATATGACAGAGAATATGCATCTTCTTTTTGTTTTCATATTTTAATTTATATTTAATTGTGTTGTGATTTGCAGTGTTTTGTGTTGTTACACTTTAAATATGTTTAAAAGGAAAAAGCTGAAAATTTAAATAGTTAAAAGTTGAACTGTGAATAGTTGGTTTTTGTATTATATGATTTATTTATTACATTTTATGTGGAGTGAAAAAATAAAAGTATATTTACGGTGGCCCCTAGAGACAAAGCACATACAAACTTCAAAACACATACGAACTCTGAAGCAGGTACAAACTCCAAAACACGTAAAAACTCAGAAGCACGTAAAAACTCAGTGAAATTACTATTTTGTTTTGAATTGGAAATAAGCACTTGTGTTTGTTTTGATGTGTGTGAATAAACACCAGTACTTGAAGTTTGGATCCCTCTATGTTTACGGACCTATGACAAAAGTATGACCTCAAACTGACATAGCCTATCTTGTGCACAGAGAAAGCAAAAGCCAGATGTGTTTTTTATTCATACCATCAGTGTTTAGTTGGTGCATTGTGTGCTTATTAATGTGATGGCTTGTGTTAACTGTTTGATACAAAAATACCATTTTTACAAAGGTTTGGAGAGTTAAGCAAGGTTTATTAGCTTTTCCAAGAAAACTACAATGTTTTGCTGATTTGGTGAAGGGTTTTCTGATTTGTGTGTAGAGTTTTGCAAAAATAGCCAATAGTTACAAAAAATATGCTTAAGCCATCAGAAAAAACGGTAAAAACTCCTGAGATTCATATGAACACTGCAAAGCATGAAATCTGAACTGCTTCTGTAGCTGATTTTGGGCGTGGGAACATTGTTTACTTTCATGTTGTCTCCAACATCACAGTAGATAAAGTCAAAACATTTTGTCTTCCTGTAATCAGCTCGCCACCCCTCATTTCTCCTATGAATTTCTGGCATGAGTCCAAATGGCAGTTTAGCTCTAATATGCTGATCTCTCTTTTTGTTTCCTTTGGTTTTTCCTTTCATGTTTTTAATGACTCAAGATCAGAAGAAACAAATTCAGACTGGAGAATTTAATTTCACACCACACACAACCCACATGCTCATCTGCTGCAGGATTATACACCATTACTGCCACCTTGAGGCTCATCAACTCTCTGTGATAACCCAGGATGGCATTTGCATTATCTGACCAATCCCAATTATGGAAAAGTGCACTAGCAGCAGAGCAGCTGATTTTACAAAGCAAGATAAAAATGCACTTCAGGAGGTTAGACACATGGAAGCAAAACAGCTGCTGGTTGGTATGGTTGGTATTTCCCTCTGTTGTAGTCAAAAATTGTAGTTTCAACACTGTTTGTCTGTCTAGTACAACAAGTCACACTGGAGTGAAAATATGACAACAAGCTTGTAGAAACTAAAGAAAAATCAGTGGTTGTCTGAAGATTGTACTGATATTTTTTTTGTATCAGTTACTGATAACAAACTCAGCATGCAGAACATAGGAGTGGAACATAAAAGGAGGCTTTAATTCTGATAAGACAAAATAACAGTCCAAAGGTAATCAAGTCATCAAAAATGTGCACATTCTTACAAAAACCTAAGAGAAGCTAAATCTCTCAGGTTAAAGGCTCAAAAATCTCTAAGAAGAAAAACAGAAATCCCCCAAATTCTCTTAGACTCTCAACAGCACTGGGGGAAAAAACAAAAAAAGATTTTTCCAGAAATCATAATTTTAAGCTAAGAGGGTTTTTTTTGTTTGTTTGTTTGTTTGTTTAGAAAACCAGCTTTTCCTTTTTAAATGTGTCCAGGAAACTAATAACTCATGGGAGAACATGCAAAATCATTCTAGGAACTAATTCAAAGGGTGCTTCTAGAAAGAAAATTATCAATTAACATGGAAACTCCAGTAAAACTTCAAGCTCGGTTAGAATTACAAGTTTGAACAAAAAACAATTTTTTTTAATTTATTGTTCCGACTTGGGATGGCATGTCCCAGTGATACCTGAATGGCTCGCCCTTGATAAGAACCAAAACTAATTCTGTTTTTTCTCCCTTTTCCAACTTTAATGGAGGGCGCTACCTTTGGAGTAATGTCCTTCCCAGTTCCAACCTTCTGCCATGGCCTTGGTCTTTGACCCAGATTTTGAGTTTCTTATGGGCTTGTGATTCTTTTTTTTTTTTTTTTCGATTTAAGAGATTTTCATACTAGTTTTTTGTATGATTTAATCTTCAGTTTTGCATTTTTTTGTGTATCTGAGTTTGTTATTTCTAGCTCCTGGTTCATAAAATCTTTGTTGTGATCTCCCTCTTGGCTGTGCCATGTTGATTTGATTAATAACTAATATGATGAATAAATCTGCCCTGTTTAACCCTTTAAAGCCGGTCGGAGCGGGCACGCTCCGTTTTGCGTAACTATTTTTAAATCCCGGTAGCACTGCAACCACATAAGCTAGCGCAATCATCTTATGCCATCAGCTTGTCCTCGGTCACGGTTTCCTTCCACATATAGCTTTGCAAAAACTGCATAAAAAGCACTTGCAGCAACAAAAACATAATATTCCAGAAGCACGCTTTGCCGATCCGATCAGCTGTTTGTAACACTTCCTACGTCCATCAGCGCGAACTATCGCATGTCCGCCATGTCGGAAGTGACGTCATTTTGCGGAAATGTAGTTTTTTACCATCAGGGCCTCATGAGCCTAGACTGGTGTTTTTAAAAGTTATGTTTGACTTTATGACTTTCTGTGTCATTTCTGGGATGCTTAGGACTCATATTACACTGCTGGAAATAGTTTATTTTGATGGGGGTTTTTTTGCAAATTTGCATTATAATATTTATTTTTGTTTTTCCTGCAGTATATAAAAATTGGTGTATTTCAAAAATAAAACTATGAAGACACTCAAAATAAATTTCCTGTGGTGGGAAACTATTTTGTGGAACTTTTTTGTATTTACAGTTTTGAGGGATAAGCCTCTTAAATTTCTCTAACTAGAAATATATGTTAAAAAAACAAAAACGATTTTCAATTTTTTCGTAGTTTATTGCACTTTTTTGCAGTTTATGTAATTACTATGCACTTAATGCAGACATATTATTAAAATTTGGGCTATAATGGTTATATTGATGTATATCAACTTGAAATGCTCCCAAAAATGGCACTACAACATGTAAAAATATAATATAAGCTCTGGCGGACTTGGTTCTATGGTAGGTCTTAAAGGGTTAAACATGGGTCATGATGTCATCTCTCTTTGCATGTGGCTTCTTCATGTTTGTCAATATAATATATTACAAAAAAAAAAATTCTATATAATAATGTACAACCCAATCTTATAATAGGTTGAGAGTATGTCTGTGCTGTCAGGCCCTGCGTATGTGCTTTAGTAATTAACCAGTGGACAGGTACATTTATACATAAAATATTACAACATATGTGTATAGTGTATTTCTTATGTATGTTTTTGATCTGGGGGTAGAACTGCTTGTGGGGTTTTTATTTAGAAATAAGCAGAATGTGCCATCTCCCTCGCTGGCTCCATGTGTCACGGTCCTGGGTCGGATCGACCCAGCATTTTGAGTTCTTTATGTTTTGGTTTATTTTTGTGTGATGGATTGTTCTTTATGTTTCTCTGGTGCTTTGTTGATTTTTATTATGAATCTGTGTTTCAGTTATTCTGGTATGTTTCTGCATTATGATTAAGGTTCGGGTTGCATTTGGTTATTATTGCCGGTTTAGTTCAGCGTCTTGTCTGTCTCACTCTGTCGAGTCTGTGTCCTAGTAAAGTGTGTCTTGTTTCCTGTTTTACTCTGAAGGTTCATGTTCCTGTCTTATGTCAGTGTTTCTAGCTTTGTTCCCCCCGTCTCATTAGGTCTTATTCCTCCCAGCTGTGTTCCCCTTCTGTCTCTAATTCCTTGATGACTTCCTCAGTGTATTTAAGCCCAGTGTTTCTTCGTGTCAGTGTTGTGTTGTACCCTCATGTTATCTGTGTGTTCCGTCTGCCTGCCTGCTTAGTAGTGATGTCCAAATGAAGCTTGTATTGAAAAACGATTCATTACTCGAAGCTTTTCAACAGTCCTCTCTGGTGACATCTGGTGGCCAAAAATATGAAGAGCAGCTTGAATCCACAAATAAAACCAACTGCTTCATTATGACCGCTCACTCTACAGAGTGGAATTCTGTCTGATATTGGGCTGCCGTTGTGTTGCTTTGAACGTGTATTTTTGGGGGGTTAAAAAAATGTGGTTTATTTGTTTAATAAATAATCTTGACCAGTAAACTCTCCTTGTTCAAACATGCACCGTGGTGTGGTCTTTCTTTGCTTGTGACTTCTTGATGTTGGTAAATACAATAATTGAAAAATACCACATTACATATAATATACATATAATAATGTACAACGCATTATGGAGTATGCTTCTGCTGTGAGGTCCTGCCTCCATGCACTTGTGCAAGTGCTAGATGGGTATATTTATAAATAATATTATATTAGGGAAATTTTCCCAGACATATTTTTGACCTGGGGGTAGAATTGATTGTGAAATGGAAAGGGAAAATGCTTATGAACTTGCAAATTAAAAACATGATGCATTTAAGGTAACCCTTTTTCATTTTCATTTAAGAAGAGAATTTGTTCTAGTGTGCGATGGCCGAACCTGTTCTTTTCCGTGGAGATCATTTCTCCTGCCTTAAGGAAAATCCCTTCACATGGCACAGAAGAGGCTGGAGTGCAGAGAAACTGGTAGAGATGCAGTTATACAGTCTACCTGGGCCCTACAAACTATCAGCTAAAGAGAATAAATAGATTAAATTGCTGCACATTTGGCAGACTAACATTTTCAGATTAATTAAACAATAAAATATATATTTTTAAAACATTACATGTAAAGAGTCAAGTGGAAGTCAAAAGTTTTCTAAAGTTATTTAATGATATTTATATTATGAAAGGAGATTTTTTGACATTTTAAGTTTTTTCCCATTATAAGATAAAATAAACACGCACAAAACAAAAGCAAACAACCAGAACACAAAGCTGTAAAACCCACCCGACTGACCAAAATCAACTCAAAATACTCCCACACAACAGAACCTCCTCTATTCCTCGCTGGCTCCAAATCTCTCAGTGGAATGATCAGTGGTTCGCTATCTGTCACCATCGAAACACCACAAATCCCGCGAATGATTCACTTCCTTATAAACAATTGAATCAGACACCGAAGCGGTTAGGCTCTAAATGAAGCTTCGGACGTCACTGATCACGTGACTCTGGCCAAACGAATCAAGCTTCGACACAGTGCTTCTGAAGCAGTGTGTTGATTTTTTTTGACACACGCACCGAAGCGTCAGCTTCAAGCGGGCCATCACTAATTTTCACCATTCTTTGTCAACAACCTTTTTTTTTCCTGACAATAAGTAAATTGCTTGGGTTCCCCTGTATCCTTTGCTCTCTCCCTGTGTTTGTTTGTGTGTCTCCAAGGTCCTAGGCGGGACTCATCGCAGGTCCCCGCCCTTGATTGAGCACACCTGCACCAAAGCTCCACTTGTTTCTGATTCCCATGTTGACGAGGTCACTCCTCAGGATCAGTCTTCGCAGCATTGTTAAACAGAAACAGTGCATGGGTGCTCTTTGCAAATGTAATGAGCCCTTTTCACGTTTCCAAACCTCAACTTCATTAGTTGGATGACGTATTGTAGTGCCTAAGAATAAATCAGAGTAAATAATTAAAGATTTTATTCTAATCCACCTGTTTTAGGGCAGAGCCTTTAATTATCAAACCCGAGGCAAAGGCCCAGTCAATAAAGAAGTTAAAGAACTATTATTAGCAAAGCAGATGAGATGAGAAACATGCACAACATTATTTCAGCCTCTTAATCACACAGATGTAGCCCACCAAATCATCAAGCACTTGAAGTATTATTATTCAGTACAGACACTGGGAAATCATCGTGCCACTCCAAATTTGTAGTCCATCACATCAGTGTCGTGGCAGCCATCCTGTTCAGCCATGTTTAGAGTGAATCCTGCTGTTCATATCAATATGCTTTAAAAAAATTAATGTTATAATAATTATTATAGAAGCAAGTGTGTGTGGGGGGGTCCAAAATCAACAACAGGACAGCACACAGCTTAGTAAAGTGAAATCATCATCAGTGAATGTGGGTAAAACAAAAGTGTTATCATTTTGCCAATTTTGCCCACACGTCCACTTATTTCACTGACACGTTCCCACTTCTCACCTTCATCAGTCTTCATCATAACAACTGCAGACATTGGTAATGTGGTTTAAAGGCGATCATTGTCTCTGGGAACGGGGCATGCTCAGTAGAAGCATAAATAAAGTGGCACTTTATTTTCCATAACTTGGAAAAATGCAACTTAAAGAAATGCCCACACCCCCCAAGCCTAAATCGGATAAGCTACAATAACACTATGCATTAACAAAATGAGATGCACTATGCATCAGACTAGAAAAATATTTTTCGGAACCACTATAAAAACTGATAAATTGAGAAGACCTCATTATATCCCAGTAAACATCACTAATGCTGATACATTTTTCACAATATTCCTCAAGTCATGAGTGATGAGGCACTGTAGTATTAAAAACATATTTAAGAGAGACAGAGATTAATAACAGGTATAGTTCAATGCAGAGAGGTGACGAATAGTAAGATGTTCTGGCTTTGCGGAGGGCTTTCTTATAAAGCAACAAACTATTTCTCCAGGCTTAATGATGATCTTCTAAATTTGTGACACGCCATTTCCTCTCCAGCTTACGAGTAATCTGCTTTAGGCTACGTGTTTGAGAATTATACCACAGAGTCAGATACTTCTGATTTGAGGCCTTAGTTTTCACCGGAGCTACAGTATCCAGAGTCGTACGTAGTGAGGAGGCAAAATTATTAACAAGATAATCGACTTCTGTTGGAGTAGCCTTCAGGTAGCTGCTCTGCTCTATGTTGGTACAGGGCATTGAAGATGATAACAGTGGGTGGATTATATTCTTAAACTAAGACCAGTCTAAATGACCAAACAGGAGAGGGTTTTCAGGAAACACTGTTAAATGTTCAGTTTATATGCCATATGTTAATACAAGATCTAGAGTGTGATTAAAGTGGTGGGTGGGTTCTTTTACATTTTGAGAGAAGCCAATTGAGTCTAATAACAGATTAAATGCCAAGTTGAGGTTGTCATTTTTTGCATCTACATGAATGTGAAAATCACCCACAATAATTATTTTATCTGAGCTGAGCACTAAATCAGATGAAAAAAAACTCTGTGTAAGGCCCAGGTAGACGATAGATGATAACAAGTAAGACTGGTTTCTGAGTTTTACAGCTGGGGTGGACAAGGCTAAGCATCAGGCTTTCAAATGAATTAAAAGTCTGTCTTGGTCTTTCATTAATTAATAGGCTGGTGTGAAAAATTGCTGCCACACCGCCCCCTCGGCCTGTGCTTCGAGATTACTGGTAGTTAGAATGACTCGGTGGTGTTGATTCATTTAAACTAACATAATCATCCTGCTGCAACCAGGTTTCTGTAAGGCAGAGTAAATCAATTTGTTGATCAATTATTAAGTTATGTACTAACAGAGACCTGGAAGAGAGAGATCTAATATTTAATAACCCACATTTCACCGTTTTACTCTTTGGTTCAGATGTGGATACTGTATTGTTCTTTCTTTGTGATGTTTTATGTTTAAGTTTTTTATTGATGGTTTTTAGTTTGTTTAGTTTAGTTTTTAGTCTCAATGGAGATGTTTTTTTGGGGGGGGGTAGCAGGAGGAGAGAAGATACAGAGAGGCATGTAAGACTGCAACTCTGCTTCCTGGTTCCAACTCTGGATAGTAGAGCTGGTATCCTTCTAGAACAAACCAGATTATCTAAACGAATATCAGTCAGGAGAAAACATTGATGATCAAGTGTTGAGCAACATAGACTACTGTTACAGACTGATATGTAACTCACCCATGACGTTCAGTGAAGCTGTAAAGTCACCCAACTCTGAAGAGTGGAAATCAGCCATGGATGAGGAAATGCAATCCTTAAAAGAGTACAACACCTTTACCCTAACTAGCTTAAAGAAAGCAGTGGGGGGAGGGGGGGCAGATGGGTGTATGTGAAGAGAAACAGTGGTGATGGATCACAAACATATAAAGCACAGTACTTAGCTAAAGGTTACAACCGGTGTTTTGGAATAGACTATGACGAAACATTTTGTCCAACTGCTAACCTGACAAGCATAACAGTGTTGATGCAGTGTTCAATACAAGAAAACCTGATTTTGCACCAGATGGATGTAAAAACTGCATACTTGCATGCACCAATAGACTTTGAAGTTTACGTTGAGCAGCCGGAAGGCTATGAAGTAAAAGAAAAAACAGATGAGAAACTGGCCTATAAGCTGGAAAAGTCACTTTATGGGCTTAAACAGTCGGGCCAAAACTGGAACAGGACATTACATGACTATTTGACAGAGAACGGTTTCATGCAGAGTCCTGTAGATCATTGTGTTTACACAAGGAAAACAAGAAAAGACAAAGTGATCATGATCACTTCCCTTCACAGTTTTGAAAACTGGAATGTGAAAGGAATGCTAACTGCAACGTTCAAAATGAAAGATATGGGGAAACTCAAAAATTTTCTTGGTATTGATTTTGAGCAAACCAAAGATTGTATAGAAATGTCACAAGATAGATATGCAGAAAACATTCTGGAAAGATTTCAAATGCAGGACTGTAAACCAAGATCAACTCTTGAATAAAAGTTGAACTACGATGATGATGCTGTAGAACAATGTCAGAATGTACGGAGAGGCAGTAGGTAGCCTCATTTACTTGTCCTCTTGCACACGACCAGATTTGAGTTTTGTTGTGAGTAAGCTATCACAGCACTTCAAGGAACCAACTTTGGAACATTGGACTACTGTGAAACATGTTCTGAGGTATTTGAAACATTGAAAAGACAAGACATTGTGCTACAGGAAAAGTGACAAAGATTTGAGAGTACAAGGTCAGTGACTCAGATTGGGCTGCAGATGTGACTGACAGGAGGAGTACTACAGGTTACTGCATAAGCCTGAATGAAAAAGGTACTTTGGTGTCATGGCAAACAAAAACCTCTCCAAAGAACTAGTGGGCTGTTATTTCTGCAACCACCTTGTAATTCAAGCTACAGATGCCACATCTAAAACATTAGGACAAACCCATCCTACTGTCAGTCGGTCAACCTTTACCCTTCAGTCCAGACATTTGGCCCTAAAAACCCATTTATCATGACTTTCTCAACCTTTCTCTCAGCTTCTATTGTTGTGGACCTCCTGTCTACTTCAGTCGTCAGCTGTTTGTTTTTTCAGCAACCATGTTTTGAACCACGTGACCCTCCTCCCACACTGTATTCCATCTGGAGGGATGGGATGTTGTTTTCGTGATTATGTATTTGCTTCTGTCATTCCAGTTTTGGCTGCGACTGCAAACGGCTCTTAGAGCCAGATCCTTGACGTGAACGACGCGAGCCGGCTCCTTATCGCGAGCCGTGGTTTTGTTTTTTGTTTTTTCCTGTCTCTCACCCTCTCTCTCGCACTTTTTGTCTGCTTCACTCTGCATGCGAGCCTTGTGCTTTGCGCTGGGAAGAGGGGGAAGGGGCGGTAGTTACACTCGCAGTAGCACAGGAACAGAGCCGGAGGGAAAGAGAGAGAAAGAGAGCCAGGGACAACAAGAAGAGACAACATTGTCACATTAGGAAGGTACAGTAATGATCCACAACTATTTTCAGTTGCAGATGATAAAGGATTCAGAAAGTTTATTCATGCAGGCTCATATGACAGAGAACATGCATGTTCTTTTTGTTTTCATATTTTAATTTATATTTGTGTTGTGGTTTGCAGTGTTTTGTGTTGTTTCACTTTAAATTTGTTTAAAAGGAAAAAGCTGAAAATTTAAATAGTTAACAGTTGAAATGTGAATAGTTGTTTTTTTTTTATTATATGATTTATTTATTACATTTTATGTGGAGTGAATACATAAAAGTATATTTATGGTGGCCCCTACAGACAAAGAATGTACAAACTTCAAAACACGTACGAACTCAGAAGCACGTAAAAACTCCAAAACACGTACAAAAGACAACAGAAGTGCTCCAGGATGCTAGGTGCAGTGTTGAGCTTTTGTTACCTAGTGGCTACACAAGCCAGGAAGTACCAACAACTGGATTTGGTGTGTGGTAGTAACAGGTAAATTAACTTTTTTTTTTTAATTATTTGAATATATATGAGTGCTTGTGTATAAATACACAAACCATACACATATGCTTTCAATTGTGTACTTTAAGTGATTTAGGTAGCTGTGTTTTGAAAGTTCAGTTAATGCCAGAAATGTGTTTTGGAGTTTGTACGTGTTTTGTCTCTATGGGCCACCGCATATATTTATATATAAACATATATAAATAAAACCACCTTTTTTTTTTTTACATTAGTAATTCCTTTTGTGCATAATTTTATATTATTGTTAATAATAAATTAATTAAAGCAACAAAACAACCTGAAGAGCCGGTTCAGAGCCGAAAGAGCCGGCTCTTTTTAGTGAGCCGAGCTGAAAGAGCCGGTTCTCTAAAAAGAGCCGGAAATCCCATCACTACATTCCAGGGCCAAACTAATTATTGCCAGAAGTTCAGAAATACATTAGAAATACATTGTGGGTTTTCAATTTCTGCAGTTTAATTTGGAATGAGTACAGATTTCACAACATGCTTTAAAAGAGATATCTGTCTCTCTGCATACATACATGCACAAACACACACACAAAGTCAGAAGTTGGGACACGCCTTCTCATTTAATGGTCAAAGGAGCTTGCAAAGAAAAGCGTCTGGACTTCTTTAAGATCCAGACGCTTTTCTTTGCAAGCTCCTTTGACTACGATGACCTGGATGACTGAGAACCTTCACAGACATCTTCTCATTTAATGTTTTTTTTTTTCATCTTTACTACTTTCTACATTGTAGATACAAACTGAAGACATCAAACCCATATGGAAAAGATATATATAAATCTTATAAAGTTTGTATCTGTCTTGTGTGAAACTTGTATGAAAAGCATACAAGAGTGAAAACAGATATAAGATCCCTTGAAGAATTATATAATGAAACTTGTATGTTTTGGATACTTACTAAAACAATATATGAAAGTAATGAGAAAGTGGCCACTTTCATGAGTAAATCATGTAAGTTTTTACTATTTCTTTTCCATATGGGAATATATGAAGAAAAATATGTGGAATTATGTAGCAAAGAAAAAAAATTATAAATAACTCTAACTATGTATTATTTTTAGATTCCTCAGTAGCCAGCCTTTGCTTTGTTGACAGTGCTGCAAACCCTTGGCCTTCTTTCAGTGAGCTTAATGATGTATTCACCTGAAATGGTTTTGACAGGTATGCCTTGTCAGGGTTCATTTGGGGATTTTCTGGCTTCCTTAATGGTGTTTGGACAATCAGTTGTGTAGTGGAGGAGAAGGTGTGACAGTGTGGGGGTGCTGTGCTGGTGACACTGTTGGGGATTTATTCAAAACTGAAGGCACGCTGAACCAGCAAGGCTACCACAGCATCCTGCAGCGTCATGCCACCCCATCTGGTTTGTGTTTAGTTGGACCATCATTTAGTTTTTAACAGGACAATGACTACCGTGGAATGGACATATTTTAGTGACCTTTTTCTTGAAGGATGAGGTGCTGGGACTAGAGAATGTTAAACTAACTACCAAGAAGGACAGTGATGAAGTGCTGTGCCAGATTGCCTGGCCTTCAGTTACCTGACCTATACCCAGTCAAGATGGCTTGGGATGAGATGGACCACAGACTGAAGGCAAAAGGGCCAACAAGTGCTCATCATCTCTGGGAAATCCTTCAAAACTGTTGGAAAACCATTTCGGGTGACTACCTCATGAAGCTCATTGAGAGAATGCAAAGCAGTAATCACAGCACAGGGTGGCTACTTTGAAGAATCTAAAATATAAAACATGTTTTGAGTTATGTTACACCTTTTTGTTTACTACATAATTCCATATGTGTTCATTCATAGTTCAGATGCCTTCAGTGAGAATCTACAATGTAAATAGTTATGAAAAAAAAGAAAAGCCATTAAATGAGAAGATGTGTCCAAACTTTTCACTAGTACTTATAAGAAATCGAGAGACAGAGAGTCCGATTTTGAGATCTAATTTCTTTACTATAATTTAAGATGACTAAACACTGAAAATCATCAAATAACAAAAAAGTTACAAAGCTTTTCAGAAAATAAATTTTTGCTTTTAAAGCTATGCTTGGTACATTAAAAAACTGGAAGGAAAAGAAAGAAATTACTTACAAAGCACATATTACTATTGTTTCTTTTCTCACTCTCTCTTTTTTTTGTGAGTAAAACACAGTGAAATAAAAACGAGGTCACATCCTGATCACGACTCCTGTTGATACACCATAACCCAAAGGCCAGAGGACATGTGGTGTGGTGGCTCCCTTTAATATTTCCTCAAGTACATGGATCCTCTACTGTCGTCACTTTTGACCTGATTAATCATGCAGATGGTAATGAGCAGGCCCAGCAGCTATAAAGACAGAGAAGAAGAATGATCAAAATGTATTGTTTGTATGTACTGCTCCAACACTGCAATGACTGGCTTTTACTCTAAAGCTGAAGAGGAATTTCCAGCTTCATGCTAGTTAAAGTTGAAATCAGGAGGCTAATAAGCTACATAAGATAAATGAATATTGTAGATTAAATTAAAAAGAAAAACCATTTGAAATGTAAACATTTTGGCTTATCAAGTTTGCAACAAAGTGGCCAAAAAAGTGGACAATAAAGAGTGTAATGCATAGATCAGAATAACATCTTCAAATTCCATATTTTGTTTGATTAGCAGTCCATTGACCAGAGTCAAGTACTATGTTAAAAGGATTTTTCACTGTTGAACAGTTATTGAATGTACAGGTTAACGGAGTCAATGGTGATTTTGACAAAATCTTAAAGAACAACAGAGTCAGTGACACACAGAGGTAACCATGGCAATAAAATAAAAAAACGATAGAGCTTACTGCTATAACAGCAAATCCAAAGAAGAAGCCAAACATGATGTTAAAGAAAAGGTTCAAAAGTTCAAGGATAATGTCATAGCAGGGCTGCAGAAGAGAAGAGAAAATGGTAATTATCTGACCAGCAGTACAGTGTACAGTGTTTTGATTGGCTGGTAGGTCAGATGATTGAATACCTGTTCATAGATTTCAACTGGGCCACTGGTTCCCTGCAAGAACACAAGAGCAAAATGTGGATGTAAATAGAAACAGTCTATTTCTGTTTTAGGTTGTTTTATTCTGGTGAGATTACACTCACCAGCCTCTTTGTTAGATACTCATGTTCAACCCCCCATCAATGCAAATCTCCTTCAATTCCAATTCTTGTTCATATAATATAATATAATATACCCCTCCACGAATCACTACCTTATTGTGGTGGAGGGGTTTGTGTGTCCCAGAGATCCAAGGGCCTATGTTGTTTGGGGGCTTTTACCCCCTGGTAGGGTCTCCCATGGCAAATTGGTCCTGGGTGAGGGACCAGACAAAGAGTGATTCAGAAGACCCTTATGAGAATATCACCGAGGGAACAGTTTACCCTGCCCAGGATAAGGTTACTGGGGCCCCGCCCTGGCGCCAGGCCCGGGGAGGGTGCCTGAGGGTGAGCGGCCCGGCAGGGCACAGCCCGAAAAGGGAACATTGGCCCATCCTCCTGCAGGCCAACCACCCTCAGGAAGCGGCATAGGGGTCAGGTGCATTGTGCGCTGTGCGGCGGCCAGGAGCAGAGGTCCTGGCTGACTGATCCCCGGCAACCAAGACTGGCAATTGGGACATGGAATGTCACCTCTCTGGGGAAGGAGCCTGAGTTAGTGCGTGAGGCTGAGAGGTACTAGCCATGCGTCGGGCTCACCTCAACGCATGGCTCGGGCTCTGGAACCAATCTCCTGGAGAGGCGCTGGAATCTGTCTTAGTCTGGAGTTGCCCCTGGTGAGAGGCGGTGGGCTGGGGCGGGTATTCTAATATCTCCTCGGCTTGCTGCCTGTACATTGGGGTTCTTGCCAGTGAGTGACAGGGTTTGTTCCCTGCACCTTTGGGTCAGGGAACGGGTCCTGACTGTCATCTGCGCTTATGCGCCAAGTGGCAGCTCAGAGTATCTAGCCTTTTTAGAGTCCCTGTGGGATGCTCGAAGGTGTCCTACTGGCAGACGTCAATGCTCACATGGGTAACGACAGTTTGACCTGGAGGGGCGTGATTGGGAGGACCGGCCTCCCTGATCTGAACCCGAGTGGTGTTTTGTTATTGGACTTCTTGCAAACCAAAGTTTGGCCATAACGAACACTATGTTTGAACATAAGAGTGTCCAAAAGTGCACGTGGCACCAGGACACTCTAGGCCGCAGGTCAATGATTGATTTTGTAGTCGTAGCACCAAACCTGCAGCCATATGTTCTGGACACTCGGGTAAAGAGAGGGGCTGAGCTGTCAGCTGATCACCACCTGGTGGTGAATTGGATCAGGTAGCAGGGGAGGACGCTGGACAGACCTGGCGTGCCTAAACATATAGTGAGGGTGTGCTGGGAACACCTAGCAGAGGCCCCAGTCCGTGAGATCTTCAACGCACACCTTCGGCAGAGCTTCGATAGCATTCCAAGGGAGACTGGGGACAATGGGTCCGAATGGACCATGTTCAGCACCTCCATTGCAGGAATACTTCAAGGACCTCCTTAATCGCACTGGCACGTCTTCCATGAAGGAAGCAGAGTCTGGGGCTGAGGGGGATGACCCGCCAATTTCCGGGGGTGAGGTCACTGAGGCAGTTAAACAACTCCTTGGTGGCAGAGCCCCTGGCGTGGATGAGGTCCGCCCTGAGTTCCTGACGGTTCTGAATGTTGTAGGGCTGTCCTGGCTGACACGCCTCTGCAATGTTGCATGGAGATCAGGGGCAGTACCCCTGGACTGGCAGACTAGGGTGGTGGTCCCCATTTTTAAGAAGGGGGACCGGAGGGTGTGTTCCAACTACAGGGGGATCACACTCCTCAGCCTCCCTGGGAAAGTCTATGACAGGGTGCTGGAAAGGAGACTCCGTCCGGTAGTCGAACCTCGGATACAGGATGAACAATGTGGTTTTCGTCCTGGTCGCGGGACACTGGATCAGCTCTTTATCCTCTCAAGGATACTTGAGAGTGCATGGGAATTTGCACAACCAGTCTACATGTGTTTTGTGGACTTGGAGAAGGCATTCGACCATGTCCTTCAGGGTGTCCTATGGAGGTGCTGCAGGAGTATGGGGTGTCTGGCCCATTGCTACGGCCCATTCGATCCCTATACAACCGTTGCAAGAGCTTGGTTCGCATAGCCGGCAATAAGGGGGACTCGTTCCTCGTGGGTGATGGGCTCCGCCAAGGCTGCCCTTTGTCACCGATTCTGTTCATAACTTTTATGGACAGGATTTATAGGCGCAGCCAAGTGCCGGAGGGCTTTCACTTAGGTGGCCTCAGAATCTCATTCCTGCTTTTCACGGATGATGTGGTTTTGTTGGCATCATCGGGTGATGGCCTCCAGCTCACACTGGAACAGTTCGCAGCCGAGTGTGAAGCAGCAGGAATGAGGATTAGCATCTCCAAATCTGAGGCCATAGTTCTCAGCCGGAAAAGGGTGGAGTGCCCACTCCGGGTCGGGGACGAGTTTCTGCCCCAAGTGGAGGAGTTTAAGTATTTCGGGGTCTTGTTCACGAGTGATGGGAGAAGGGAGACGGAGATCGACAGACGGATTGGTGGTGCGGCTGCAGTGGTACCGGCCCGTCATGATGAAGAGAGAGCTGAGCATAAAAGTGAAGCTCTCAATTAATCGGTCGATCTATGTCCCTACCCTCAGGGTCACGAGTTCTTTTGGTCACTTTTGGTAGTGACCAAAAGAACGAAATTGTGGAAATGAGCTTAATTCGAAGGGTGGCTGGCCTCTCCCTTAGAGATCTCCCTTAGAGGGAGGGTCTGGGCCTCTCTGTTTAGCCTACTTGTGTGAGGAGGCCTACCCATTGTAATGTGGTGATCTTTTTGAGAGATAGCCTTTATTTGTCAGTTGCAGGTCTTTTGCCCACAACCGAGATGACAGACCTTGCCGACCGTACATACAATACACAAACATCACATTGGGGAGACAGGTCAGGCTAGGTAGCGAAGGAAAAAAAAAAAAAAAAACATCGAAATGTGTAACACAAAAGGATAATACAGGAACGCACAGATATCAACACACCATAGCACAATAAACACAGACAAGCAACATGGGAAAGTGTTCCAGTGTGTACATCTGATCTGGGACCGCTGCAATCTTCGACTGCGCCTCCAGCTGACCCGATGTCCACATCAGAGGGGAGGTAAGCGTTGGAGGTGGTGTTGGATCCGGGGTAGGGAGGGTGATGCATCAGTGAGTGCTTATCAGTATCAGTATATGTATGTGTTTGCATGTCCATAGTTCAGCTGAGACAGTGTCCTTCGCCCTGCCAGGCTAAGTAAACAGTCTTCCAGCCAACCCAGGTGGCCTTGCATGGAATGGGAAAGAACAGACTCAACACAGTCGTTATCAGGGTGTTTTGTTCAGCTCCAGCCTTGAGCCCACAGCTGGCGCCGAAGGGGTTGCCGGATTATGATGGTAATTTTTCTTTTGCAACAACTCATGAGAATTTCAAAGCTGTTCTTAAACACTCCGACACTGGTCTCTCAATCCGTCCATCGTGTATCCGGCAGGGAAAGTACCTCCAGGGCACTCGGGCTTTCCCGAGCCCAGACTTCTCATTGAGAAAAGGGTGTCAATAGCATTCAGAGACCAGTTGATCAAATCCATAATTCTCTTTAGGTTTTAGAAACAGACTGTGAGAGTGTGTTCCAGGGAAAGTAATACAAAAAACACGAGACTAGACAAGGACATAAGTAGGGAAGATAAGGGAGAGGAGAGGAGAAAAAGTGCGTCCGCCTCGTCCGAGAGCCAAAAGAGAAGTTTTTCCTGTTTTTCCAGTTGAGCAGTATCTTGGCAATAATCAGGACCACAAGCAGAGGTGTTTTGATTTATTTGGAGTTTGTTTAGTTCTTCCATATCGCCAAGTAAACAGAGGGAGAGGCATAACGGGTGGTCAAGGATTTGGGATATTTTAGTAGTTATTTCTTTCCAGAAGTTTTGTATTGGTGGACAGAGCCAGAATGCTTGAAGGTGTTCATCAGTGGTGTTGAATGTGCAGTGTGTGCAAATGTCTTATTCACTGAGTCCTATTGGAGATAAAGTATCGGAATTTCAGGGGAGGTACCAAGCCTCCAAACGCACTCCTTCCGGTTCTCATCTATATATGTTCCCCCAGTTCTACAAGCTGTTCATTCTCGTTTACGTGCCCTACCCTCCCTCTTCTTTAACTCCTTCACTTCTGTTTAGTACATGGGGATCTGCTAGGCCCGGGAACCACGACCAGTCCAGTTCGAGGCCTTCCCCAAACCGCAGCTGAATTCACATCCAAGCCATTTACCTATATCTACTAAAACGCTGTCAAATCTAAAATAAGGACGTGGGCCTAGCTAGTGAAGTATGATTTTATATTGTATTACTTGTATGTTGGTGTTGTTAGACATGGTAAAAATGTTATTGCAGACTCTACTCCAAAACTGATTATCTGTCTGGATGATGGAGTCTTTTTCCCATTTGTTAATTCGAGCGTGAGGTGCATTATCATTAGAGGATAGTAGTTTATTTGGTTTTAAGGGTGGTTTTTGTGACTTTGCAATTTTATTGATGCTGTTTATTAGTGATGGTTGTCCTACGTTAGTGTTATTGATACTTATTTTGCTTTGATGGAGTGTTTTTGTTGGTTATGTTAAAGAAATTATTTTCTGTCAATCCTGTATATGTCAATGAACTGTTGAAATGTTAAGAAGTTATTCTGATTAAAAATGTGGCGGAGATGTGTGATGCCTTTTTCTTTCCATTTAATGCCTATAAGGGTAATTTATTTGCAGTGATGTAAGGGCTATTCCATATGGGTGTTTGAGTTGTAGGTGAGAATATAGTGTTTTTTATTTTATTAATCTTCCAGCAAGCTGACAGTGTTTGCTGTTGCCGCGGTTTTAAGCAGTTGTGATGTCTGATAAATGGTAAATCTTTGATTAATCGATCTTTATAATCAGATTGTCTAGACCTGGATGAAGGTGATGGGTTGAATGCATCCATTTGATAAGGTATTGTAGTTGGTTATCTAAGAAGTAGTAGTTGAAATTTGGTGCTTCTAGGACTCCTTGGACTTTTGACTTTTGTAATGTTTTTAGTTTTATTCTGGAGATTTTGTTTTTCCAGTAGAATGATGTTATTATTGTGTCCAGAATAGTGAAAAAAAAAGCTTCTGCGGGTTAAATAGGGATCATTGTGAATAAGTAGTTGAGTTTAGGTAATATCATCAACTTTATGGTGTTAATACGTCCTATAACTGATAGCTATATTGTCATCCATTAATTTAAGTAATCTTTTATTGTTTTTAATAGAGGAGTCTTGAAAACTGCTGATGAATTTGAATGTGGTCACTGGATTGGTTTATAGAGTAGATATAATTTGGAACTGCTTAATATTGCTGTTGTGTGCAATCTTCCCAAATAAAACAGATGTGACAATGGGAGGAGGAAGGAAAGCAAATTAAACAAAACGCACAGATAAAGAAATAAACAAAAAAATGTTAACACTGAAACACATAAAGGCATTGCGTACACAACGTTAAGAGCCTAATGACACATGAGTTCAGAGACAACTGGGTTAACTGTTCTTTTTGGATTTTATCAATTACTGTGGGGGGGGGAGAGAAAAAAAGATATGAATGGAATGTGAGCAAGAAAGAGGGAGGGAGGAAAGAAAGAAAAAAAGGTAAAATAAATTAGCAGCGACAATGATAACTATAATGATCATTTGACATATAAAAACACCCAAAATCACAACACATTTAGTCATGAAATTGTTTTATGAACAGGAGCTTTTCAGCTTGACATTATAGTTCTATTCTGTAAAACCAACCTGAGGCTTGGATTTGCATCTAAGTGAGTCGGATCCTCCATTCATTACATATCCAGTATTTGAAGAAATGCATTCACAGGAGTCAGGGATATTATTACCCCAGTCTGTGGCGCTCCTAATTCCACAGCAATGAAACTGTTAAAAAACAAGAGAGTGACTTTAAACAACAGGAAATACTCAACAAAATTCTCCACTATTCTGTTTTTTATCAATATAGTGACTGTAATGTAAATATCATTGCAAAACAATTCAGTCAATATATGGTGCAATCAAAATGTTTTTTGACTCCAATCTTGGCTGATCTCCCTTTTAAGGTTGGTCCTTGTTCACCTCTGGGCCCTTCCAGTGCTACTGTTATGTTTAGGTAACTTACAAGTTCTGTGTTGACTACTTGTAAAAGCACAGTTGCAACAAAATCCACTAGGGGCAGTAGAAAGACTACTGTTATTGGGGTAAATAGTGCAAAAAACATTACATTTGACTGCATCTTCTCAACCATACTTCTAATGACTTCTTCTCTTATGTTGGCCTTTTGTAGTTCACTCTGGAGGGCAGTCTCTATCTGGAAAAGAAAAATAACATTTTAGTATAATGGTAGAGAAATGAAGAATATATTCTCCTCAAGACAGACAGACACAGCAGGCCAAAAAGCACAGAGAAAGCAGAGGGAAAGATGAAGCAATAATAATGTTATGGATTATGAGACAGCAGACGCTTAAGCAATAATATGTCCACTCATAACCAAGAGGCCCTTCAATGGTTCCTCTTACAGCAGTTACACTTTCTGATTTTTTTTGTATCTTCCTGAAATATTTTGACTGAATCCTCAGTCTCTGAAATGCTACTTGCTTTCTTTTTAAAGTACCTCTTAAGTCCCATGGTCATGGCCAACTAGGACGGTTGAGTAAACTGATCACTTGGTAGTGTGTTGGAGAGTTATTAAGACTGAGATATAAAAAGCATACTGCAGAAAGACAATGAAGGTAATTTATCTCCAAAACATAAAAATTAAGTCTAGCGGCAAGATAACAGATGGAAATACTAAATGTAGCTGATCAGACAGCAATGGAGAAAACAGCAGAATTAAGAAAGAAAAGACAAGATGACCTCATTTCTTCCTCTCGCTACATTGATGCCACCATAAAACATGATGATCATTCCAATCCCCATGAAGCTTGCAAACTGTACACAAAACAATACAAAGAGCATCCACAGTTATTGTTCTAATAATTATAAAATTAACACAGCATCAGCTTGTTATCTTGTTTGATGTGGAGTTGTACATACTAGTTTGAGGCCGATGATTGACTCACAGCACGTAGCAAAGATTCCCAGAGAGGAAATACCGAGGACGCCGATGGCAAACAACCAACCCCAAATCATGTCTGGCAAATTAAGTGATGAGAACTCCTCCTGAATGATAGGAAAGGACACCAACAATGGATTAATCTGGAAAATTATTTAGTTCTTCAAATGAAAAAAAAAAATCAAAAACAATCATCCAAAATAACATTTTAGACATGACTGTCCGGTCCATGTTAGACTGACTATCCCATCCCCCCCCATGCTACCATAGGTCACACAAGAAGCATTTCAAAACCTGAACCAGGCCATACGAGGACCAACCTGCAACTCACCACCCAGCAAGTAGCATTCCTGAGTGAAGAGGCCAGCTCATTCAATTCAATTTCATTTTATTTATATAGCGCCAAACAGTGTTGGGGAGTAACGGAATACATGTACCGCCGTTACGTATTTAAAATACAAAATATGAGTAACTGTATTCCGTTACAGTTACCATTTAAAAAGGTGGTATTTAGAATACAGTTACTTTGTTAAAATAAATGGATTACACGGCGGTATTTTCCTGTTTCATATTGTCACGGGTCAGGACTGTTTGGGTTTTGTTTGACAGCTATGTTCTGTTGTTCCAGGCGGCAGCATTACGGTTGCCATGGTTACAGGGTGACGCTCTCTCTGCGACTGTGTGTTTCCTGGGTGAGAAAGCGCCTTTTTGTTGTTGTTGTTGTTGTGTAAAGCTAATAGGCAGAATGCTACAGGCATAGCCCTAAAGAATGTAGCATCATAGGCAGTGTAGTCCGTGCTGCAGGGAGAATGGACTGCCATTCCCGTTATGTGTCTGTGAGCGCGAGGAGGGAGAAAATGTAGAGTGGAAAAGTACGAGCTGTCATCAAACAAAAACGGGAGCTGGAAGCATGTAAATATAATAATAACCACTGCAGCCAAGAAGAGTGCCTGACGAGCCCAGTTGTAAGTAAGCTATTAAGACTCGACTGTACACTGTGTTGGTGTTTTCCTCCGAAACAATAAGTTCCATTGGAGCAGCCTTTCAACGCCTCTCTCTGTCTCTCACAAGCAAAGTTGACCCAGACAACAAAGTAAAGCTATTTTTCGGCTACGAGCCCGAGACGGAACCGACGTATTAGCCAGAGGTCCCTTTACTACGGTTCGGAGCCGTGGACCTTCAGTAACAGTAATAAATCACACAGCAATAGTACATTCACGTAGTTGTAAAAAGCATGATAATATATTAAGTAATCCAAAGTATTCAGAATACGTTAGTCTCATTGAGTAACGTAACAGAATACGTTACAAAATATATTTTGGCGCATGTATTCTGTAATCTGTAGTGGAATACATTTTAAAAGTAACCTTCCCAAAACTGGCGGCAAATCACAACAGTCGTCTCAAGGCTTGTGTACTACCTTTTTCTCTTAATGCTTTATATCAGCGGTCCCCAACACCCGGGCCTCGGACCGGTACCGGTCCGTGAGTCGTTTGGTACCGGGCCGCGAGAGTTGAGGCTCAGGTGTGAAATGTATAGTTTTCAGGGTTTTTGTCGGTTTTCAGCGTTATTTTGTTATCGTTTTTATCGTTTACTCGGTTTTCCTTGGTCTTTTCACGTGTGTTATGAATAAATCTTCTTTTTTTCGGTACCGGTACTAGTTTTATTTTGTTGTATTTATCCGCGACACCTTAAAGGCCGGTCCATGAAAATATTGTTGGGCATAAACCGGTCCGTGGCGCAAAAAAGGTTGGGGACCGCTGCTTTATATGACAAAAGGCTTGACAAATAGTTCGAAAAATAGTATGGAAAAAAGGAACAACCGGAGGAACATTTTGAAACATATTTTGTTAACTAACAACAGGTCAGTAGCATGCTGGGGAATAAAATGTGGATATATTAAACATGTTAAAAGGAAACATTTTAAAAGAAAGTGACACTTAAAATAATCAGCAATCTGCTTTGTATTGATTAAAAACTGAAAAATTAATGTGGCTGTTTACCTTATAGGTAGAGGTCTGTAGCAATCCGTAAATCAGCCCAAATCCAACTATCTGAGGAAAGAGACTCAGATCATGTCATCTGCATTAACAAAACCAGAGTTCCTGTATGGTTGCCTAAATGTACCAAGGAAACGTTTATTCTTTAAAAGTCATCAGGGACTTGTTTTAAAAATGTTTCAAATCAAAAGAAACAAAAGATAAACAGTACCACAGAGAATTTCAAGTTTAAACTTTGGTCGATCTGCCCATTGGTTAGGTTTGACCATAGAAAACATTGGGCATGCATATATTTGTTACAGAATATATATATATGTGTGTGTGTGTGTGTGTGTGTGTGTGTATATGTGTGTGTGTGTATATATATATGTATGTGTGTGTGTGTGTGTGTGTGTGTGTGTGTATATATATTATATGTGTGTGTGTATATATATATGTATATGTATATACTTTTGCACTCAGTGTTTTACTTTAGAATATATGCTTAAGAAGAAAAAAATTCTCAGAGTGCTCATTGCTACAAGCAATGTAAATGTAATTTTAATAAAACATAGTAGGAAATATGTATGCTAAGCATTAAAAATAAATCCTTATTTATTTGTTCTAAATTATGGAAAAACAGCTTCTTCTAACTGCCCAGTCTTTTAATCATTATGTCTTGCAGCACTGCTTCACCAGTAAGGTAAAAAACAAAAAGGCTTCAGTGTTTCTTAGTTAGATTAAAATATGAGGAAGCTGAAAAGAGTTTTTCCATTTCTGCATGTATGTCTTATTGTTGGGTCTTTACCTTACAATGAAGTGAACAATTTTCTTTTTTTTAAATAAACTCGTGAAAAAGAAATCCTTTTAGTTTCTCTCTTTCCTTCAACATAAATAATAAAGAAAATCAATAAATCAATCATCAAAATGAAATCCTAAAAACAAAAAAATAAAGATTCCACTTACTGCAAAAAGCACATTGAAGAAGACAAAAATGCCCTTGAGACATCCATTAATTTTCCCCATCTTCAATTTTTAGAGGTGATGCAGTGAGGTTGTAACCCAGAGTGTAAGAATGTGCAGCTTTTCTGCTGTTTGTGAACACACAGAGTGAATGTGAATTCAGGAAGACGCAGAAGTGAAACACAAAAGGCTTCTCTGAGGACAAACCCTCACATGTATAGTAAGACCTCATAAAACACATGCAGTTAGAAAAAAAACATGCTTTAGTTCTCATGAATGAACATGAAGAAAAACAGGAAGCAAAACAAAAACTGAAAGAAAAAAACATATCAAAGAATGATTTCTGACTACTGTATAAAGAACACTGGCAAACAGAATGGGGGGGGGGAGTAAACGTAATACAGCAGAGATAAGACTGCAGTCCTCCAGTCTTCCATTAAGAGCCTCAACATCGTCTTGGGTTTTGAGAGGTAAAACAACCCCTTCAAGGAATTACGCAACTAAATCAATTTTTCTGCTTCAGCAAGGCATTTAACATCTTGCTATGAACCAGTTGAGTCTCCTTCACTTCATCTAAAATGGCAAGGACTTTTCGCTTGATTCACTGTGGCTGCTCAGTTGACTTTGCATCAGTTTAACACTTGGCCTAGAGAGGTTAAAGCACACAACATTTACTATAGCAGTCGTTCTCAAACTGTAATACGTGTACCACCTACGTCTGGTGGTACGTGGGAAGTCTCCAAGATTTTTTTGTTAAGATTAAATAATTGTATATGTCACGGGTGTGCACTAGAAGGGACCCAGATAGCAAGGAAACATTGAATCAACGTTGAGGTGTGACGTTGACCTAACGTCACTCTTGCACCCTTTATTGTTATTGAAACAACGTCAGTTTTTGATATTGAATCAATATTGAAAGCTGACATTGATTCGACGCTATATTTTCTAATACTGTTGACATTGAAACAATGTCAGATTCTAATATTGAAACACTGTTGAACTATGATGTTGATTTTCCACCTCTTTCGCACGGTTGCTTTTTATTGAAACAACAGTTAAATCATGACTGGAAATCTACCATTCTTCATAGGTATTTTAATCAATACTAAACTACTGCATGTTTCCATCATATTTAAACCACCTAAACACATAATTGTACTTATTCCTCAAATTGGACACCCTTTATATGTTAAAAAATGTCTCACAATGTATCATGTCAATAGTCAGTTCTAAAAACAGAAAGCATCACACATCATGTATCAGAGAAAAAAAAAAAAAGGTTAATAGACATGTATCGTTTGCAAAATATTTTATTAAAAGACAAAGTTTCCTATTAAGATTTCTATGTTTCACGTCACTTTTTAATTTTTACAATCCAGAGCGTATCTGAGCCATTTCTGGACAGCTTGAGCAAAGACAAACTCAGACATAGAGTTTGCCCCTACCTGCTGCGTCAGGCCATCTAGGACAAAAATAGACACACACACAAAAAAAAAAAGACAAAAAAAGTGAATTAGAGCACATGAATAAGCTCTTGTTAATTGTCCCCAGCAGGGAGAAAGTATGTAAATTCCTAGGCTGATAAACTTGAAAGTCACCAGGCGGAAATCAGCAAACTGCTGCATTTGATTCCCAAAGAGCTATGAGCTGAAAATGTGATATTGTGGTGGACCACTGGAGGGCTCCACTCACACCCAGTTCTCAGGAAGTGTTGTTGCTGTGTTTTGGAGGGAAAGTGTTCAGTTGTGTGGTGATGAGTAATGAACGAGCAGTGTTAATCGAGAGCTCTCGTGTCGTCTGTGTTTACCTCCACATTGGTGACCCCTGACTCGAACATGCTGCAGTCCGATGGTGGCACCGACTCCGCTCTGGATGCATCAGCAGCCGCCAGCCCTCTGCCTCCGGCTGCAGCTACGTTTGCTGTGGCACTCGAGCTGCCGGACTTTTGGCTTCACGATCCCCCGTCGTGGTTCGTGCACGTGGAAGCTCAGTTTGCCCTTCATGGCATCTCGGCTGACGACATGAAATATCACCATGTGGTGGCTTCTCTCGACCCGCTAGCCACCCGTCGTGCGTTGACTCTCCTCCGGGACCCACCCACCCGAGGGAAGTACGCCGTCCTTAAGGAGCTGCTTCTTCGGCGCTATGCCCTCTCCGACGCAGAGCGAGCCGAGAAGCTCCTCTCCCTCTCAGGCCTGGGTGGCGGTACGGCTCTCGAACTGATGGAGCACATGCTATCCTTTCTCGGACCGGACGACGGGGGATTCCTCTTCGCCCACATCTTCCTCCGACAGCTGCCGGTGGCCGTGAGAGCCGGCCTCGCCAACTCTCCGCTTCTGGGCACGAAGGATTATCGCTCCCTGGCTGAGGACGCGGATCGTATTCTCCTGACTACCCGCACTTTCCACGGTCACGACCTAGTTCCAGCCTCGCCGGCGGCGCCTTCCACTTCCCAGCTGACCTGCCACGACGTACCCGATCCTTCGCTGACGGCAAAGATCGCGGCACAGCGACACCACGGACGGGACCTCTGTTTCTACCATCAGCGTTTTGGCGCCGGAGCGCGCTGCTGCCTGCCGCCTTGCGCTTTTCCGACCCTGGGACATGGACCCTGGCAGCGCGCTGTAGCGGCCACGACCGCTGGCAACAAAGAAAAACTGCTCTTCATAGAAGACTCGCGCTCTGGGAGACGTTTCCTGGTCGACTCCGGCTCCCAGAAGAGCCTCCTTCCCCCGTCCGGAGCCGACAGTTTAGCAGCGGGCTGCGGACCGCAGCTTATTGCGGCTAATGGCTCTCCCATTGCAACGTTCGGGGAAAGGTCTGTGACTGTTTGTTTTCATGGTCGGGATTTCCAATGGACCTTTGTTGTTACCGCTAGCTCTGTACCTATTTTGGGCGCCGATTTTCTTTGTGCCCACGGACTGCTGGTCGATGTCGCTAACAAACGCTTAATCGATGCACTGTCTTTTTCTTCAATACCCTGTTTCACTCGCGCCATCGAGCCCCTGAATCGGGCTAATTTAGTGACTTCAGGGAATGTTTTTCAGCGTTTGCTCATGGAGTTCCCTTCACTGACTGTTCCTAATTTCTCGAACACTGCAACGAAGCACGGGGTTGAACATTATATTCCGATGGTCGGTCCCCCGGTGTTCGCATGCGCGCGCCGCCTCGACCCCGCGAAACTCTCCGTCGCTCGGGAAGAGTTTGCCGCAATGGAGCGCCTCGGCATAGTGCAGCGCTCGAATAGTGCCTGGGCTTCTCCGCTACACATGGTGCCCAAGTCAGATGGTCGGTGGCGGCCGTGTGGGGATTTTCGCCATTTGAATAATGTCACGGAGAACGACCGTTACCCCATTCCCCACATCCAGGATTTTTCCGCCCACCTCGCCGGCACCTTGATTTTTTCTAAAATTGACTTGGTGCGGGGGTATCACCAGGTTCCCGTGCGCGCCGAAGACGTCCCCAAAACTGCCGTTATTACCCCTTTCGGCTTGTTTGAATTTTTGCGCATGCCGTTCGGCCTGAAAGGCGCCGCCCAGACTTTTCAGCGGTTGATGGACTCTGTTTTGCGCGGGCTGCCTTTCGTCTTCGTGTACCTTGACGATATATTGGTGGCCAGCTGCTCTGAGAGTCAGCACGCGTCCCATCTGCATCAGGTTTTCCAGCGCTTGGCGGCGCACGGCCTGATCGTCAACCCCTCCAAGTGCCAGTTCGGCTTGCCGGTTCTGGATTTCTTGGGCCACCGCATTTCCGCTGACGGTGTGGTTCCGTTGCCAGACAAGGTCCGGGCCGTTTCGGCTTTTCCGCGTCCTGCGTCCGTTAAAGCGCTGCAGGAGTTCTTGGGGATGGTCAATTTCTACAACCGCTTTCTCCCCAGAGCTGCGCACCTGCTGCAGCCTCTCTATGCTGCCTTGAATGGTAAAACAGCTAAGGACCCGATTGATTGGCTCCCTGAACGCATCCAGGCATTTTCTGGGGCCAAGACCGCGCTGGCAAACGCCGCCCTGCTGGCCCACCCGTTTCCGTCGGCGGAGATTGCGTTGACCTCCGACGCGTCGGACGTGGCAGTGGGCGCAGTGTTAGAACAGCGGGTCTCCGGTGTCTGGCAACCGCTCGCTTTTTTTAGTCGCACACTTAGGGACAGTGAGCGCAAATATAGCGTTTTTGACAGGGAGTTGCTGGCCCTACACCTCGCGACACGGCATTTTCGTTTTTTTCTCGAGGGTCGGAGCTTCACCGCGTACGTCGATCACAAACCTTTGACATTCGCGATGTCCAAGGTCTCTGATCCGTGGAGCGGCCGCCAGCGGCGCCAGTTGGCAGCCATTTCCGAGTTCACAACTGACATTCAGCACGTGGCTGGTAAGTCCAACTGCGTTGCTGACTGTCTATCCCACGTGCTGGTTTCTCCCGTTTATGTTGGCATAGACTTTGAGGCTATGGCCGCTGACCAACAGGCCGACCCGGACGTCCTTGGCCTTCGGTCTGCGCAAACGGGCCTTGAACTGGAGGACAGACCCGTGTGGAACGGCGGGCCTAGCCTGCTTTGCGATGTTTCCACCAGCCGTCCACGCCCTGTAGTTCCCCTTTCGTGGCGTCGTCGCGTTTTCGACTCCGTACACGCCCTCTCTCATCCAGGCGTCCGGGCCTCGGTCAAGCTGGTCAGCTCTAGGTTCGTTTGGCCGGGCCTTCGTAAATCGGTGAAAGACTGGGCAGCCGCGTGCATCCCATGCCAACGTGCTAAGATCCATAGGCACACACAGGCGCTCCTCGAATCCTTCCGCGTTCCAGGGAGGCGTTTTGATCATGTGCATGTGGATCTGGTTGGTCCTCTGCCGCAGTCACAAGGTTTCACGCACCTTTTGACTGTAGTGGACCGCACAACCCGCTGGCCTGAGGCAGTGCCTCTGGCGTCCACTACAGCAGCAGCAGTGGCCAGGGCATTTTTGTCAACGTGGGTTTCGCGTTTCGGTCCCCCCGCCGACATCACCTCAGACAGGGGCCCCCAGTTTGTTTCCGAGCTTTGGTCTGCCATGGCTGACGGCCTGGGGGTCAAGGTCCACCGAACCACTGCGTACCACCCGCAGGCCAACGGGATGTGCGAACGTTTCCACTGGTCGCTTAAGGCCACGTTCCGTGCTTCTCTCACAGATGGCAACTGGGTTGACCGCCTTCCATGGGTTTTACTGGGGTTGCGCTGCGCGGTTAAAGAAGACCTTGGGGTTTCCCCGGCTGAACTTGTCTTTGGTCAGCCCCTCTGGGTCCCCGGGGAATTCTTGCCTGAGAGCCCACCCCCGTGCTTCGCTCCCTCTGTGCTGTCTCTCCGTCCCCCAAGAGACTCGTTTTCTCTTCCTGGCCCAGTGCACCATTGTGTGCCCGACACCTTTGTTCCGAGGTCGTTGGACTCTTCGCAGTTTGTTTTTTTCAGGCATGACGCTCATAGGCCTCCGCTGCGTCCACTGTATGACGGCCCCTTTAGGGTTATTCAACCGGGCCGGAAGCATTTCCTTTTGGATTTTGGGGGTCGGCAGGAGGCTGTTTCTATTGACAGACTTAAGCCAGCACATGTGCTTCTGGATGACCAGGTGGTGCTGGCTCAGGCCCCCCGCCTTCCACTGGACTGGACAACCCTGCTTCTTCCTCTGGGAGCGCCCCCCACCTGGCGGGGCCCGAGCTATCTTCAGTTTTTCCTGACCGCCCATGCCAGCCTGGCCCTCAGGCTCGCTTCCCCTCCGCCAGCTCTCCACCTCCCCGGTTCAGCCGTTCTGGACGTTTAATTAAAGCAAGGGTTCTGGACTAGGGGATGACCCTACTGGGTGTTCGGGGGGGGCATGTGTGGTGGACCACTGGAGGGCTCCACTCACACCCAGTTCTCAGGAAGTGTTGTTGCTGTGTTTTGGAGGGAAAGTGTTCAGTTGTGTGGTGATGAGTAATAAACGAGCAGTGTTAATCGAGAGCTCTCGTGTCATCTGTGTTTACCTCCACAATATGTCTTAGCATGGTGTGCCGTGTATCCTTTAAAAAAAAATAAACATGGGGTCCTTGGGCTGTACAAACTGTACAACCCGAGGACAAAACAAGCCGAAGACCAAAGACTCCATCTCCAGATTAACCGGACATGAAAGTCTTGTTATTAAGAAAGACAAAGTAATATAGCAAAAACTGGACATAGGAAATGTGAAACACACCCAGCACATCAATTGATCCCTTTATTGTTCACTTTAGGCTCATAAAACTACAATAAACGATAAAACTTGTTTATTTTCCCTGCCCAGTTGAGTACCGAGGCCAGCTCGTTTGGCGGTGCGACAGACTCACACCTCCAGAGTGGTCCCTCCAATCAAGACAAAGCGTCTCACCTATAGACACATTTTAAGAGATGGAATTAGCGTGTCTCATGTCTTAAATGTGTATGCAAGTGCTTGTGTGTTTAATCAACAGGCATGTTATGTATTTTAATCAAATGTGACAGCTATTACACTTTATAGTTACAAAGTGTACATAACCTTTATATACTTACCATTGCCTTATTTGCCTCCGGTGATTGAAGGGCTGCCCCTGCATTGTTTAGCTCCTCCATGTTGTACAAGGGCAAATCCAGAGGCAATACCCCAGCATCTACAGATTCATTGCAGCAGGGATGGCGCTTGGCTCTGACCTCCTCACGGAGTTTGTTAACTGCTCTGGTCAGGTCTGACAGCATTGTTAACACCTTTTGTGAGGTCGCATCTGTTTCAAAGAATTACTCAACTATAAATAGACATTTTCTCGACGTTGTTGTTGCCACCTGGTCGACTACAAATAGATCAAATATCAATGCCAAAAAAACAACGGTAAATCAACATCATTACAACGTCCCTATAGTAAGACCGTCGGTTTACCACAGTATTTCAATGTTGTTACAACATTGGCATTTCAACCCTGACTGTAACGACGGATCGGATGAAAAATCAACATCAATTCAATGTCGTCTTGCTATCTGGGGAAGCCCATATAAACAGAAGGAGCAATTTTATTAGATCAGGACTTACCCCGCAAGGGCAGAGCTCCAAGCTCGGCCTGCTGCTGCTCCGTGTTCCAAACATACGGTTGACATCTCTCTATCCTGTGGAAGGCATCCACCATCAGTCTTGCTTCCCACCGAGAGTGTACCTCCACCTCTTGCGGCTCACCAGACCAACTTCTCCATTCAGCAGCATTCTTCCTCCTCCCGTGCCCTCCAAGCCTGCTTAGCTTACACCAGCTCAGATCGGCTCCCACGCTCACTCCCCACAGTCAGTCTCTTTCCGTCCCATGCCATAACATGTACATACTTTATAAATTCTTTACCGCAAGATAACAGAAATTGAGTTTAAACTAGGCCCTGTCTTTTTAAAAAGATATATTCATTTTTATATCAGCCAATAGGCAAGCGTATTAGGCCAGCCTAACTGGTAGCTAAAAGGGTTGACAATGTAAGTCGTGATGGCAAGTGGAGGAATGAAAAATGATGGTACAAAAGTGATGCAATCCTGGCTCTAGTATCAGAAGGAGAACTGTAGTGAATATTTTGACCTGTACATCAGAAACTGAAGTCGATGACAATGAACCCAGCAAAGGTGCTAGTAGTAACATTTGCAGTACCAGTGAAAGTTCTATGGTACGTGATAGCATCAAATGATGCAAAACAGTAGTGGTGCAGCGGATTACGGTTGATCCGTAATCCGAACCGATCCCACTCCACGGTTCGGCACGCACATGATCCGAAGATTCGAAAAAGAAGAAAAAAAAAGTATGTGTATGGTGCACGTGGTGGGTCTGTCAAGTGACAGTTATGGCCAGCGCTAGCTGTCCAGGTGGATGAGCAGAGGAGTTTGCGGTATTTAAGCAGCCCTTTCCTGCCCAGTCCGACCAGGCTAAAGCTATTACAAAAGCTACTGGGGTGTTTAGCTGCAGACAGGAGGCCGTATTCCGTTGTGCAAAACAAGGGGTTTAAACTATGATGCTATGATATCCCGCTGCGCATCCACTTTAGTGGCAAGATCATTCCAGGCATGTACGAGCAGGAAAAGATTTAAGTTATGGCTGAACTGTCCCAGGCATCTTCTATTGCCCTAACCCATACAAATGGGTGGACCTCCAGGTCAACGGAAAGCTACGTGACCGTGACAGCTTATTATATCACACCGGAGTGCGATATAATGAGCTGTATTATTGTAGGGTCTACCTTACAATATAAAGCACCTTGAGGCAACTGTTGTTGGGATTTGGCGGTTTATAAATAAAATTTAATTGAATTGAGTGGTAGATACAAAGCCCTATACTGACCTATATTGTACCATAATTTTTTTTAATAATTGTGTGGACTGAGCCTAGAGTTTAATGTTTTTAACAGGCAAAACATACTTCAATAAGTAAATAAGTAAATGTTCAATTTTTGTCTTTTTCTTTTTTTACTGATCCGAAAATTGATCTGATCCATGACTTAAAACCGTGATCCAATCCGAGCCGTGAGATTTTTGATCTGTTGCACCACTACAAAACAGTGAGGAAATCTGATTTGAATTATATCAAGTTTGGATTCTTTTTGGAGTGGGACAGAAGATGAGCCCACGCTTAGTGTGTGGCGAAGTTCTTAGCAATGAATGCATGTAACCATCAGTGTTGGGTAAGTTACTTTAAATTAGTAAATGGTAAATGGCCTGTGTTTGTATAGCGCTTTACTAGTCCCTAAGGACCCCAAAGCGCTTTACACATCCAGTCATCCACCCATTCACACACTGGTGATGGTAAGCTACATTTTAGCCACAGCCGCCCTGGGGCACACTGACAGAGGCGAGGCTGCCGGACACTGGCGCCACCGGGCCCTCTGACCACCACCAGTAGGCAACAGGTGGCAAGTGTCTTGCCCAAGGACACAACGACCGAGGCTGTCTGAGCCGGGGCTCGAACTGGCAACCTTCCGATTACAAGACGAACATGTTAAAAATAACTGAACTCTTGAGCCACGATCGCCAGCTCTACGGGAAGAAGTTCCTCCTGCGCACAGACCATGCGTCCCTCACTTGGCTGCTCAGCTTTAAAGAACCGGAGGGACAGCTAGCCCGGTGGTTGGAGACATTGCAAGATTACCACTTTGAGGTTCGTCACTGGGTCGAGGCTCCCAGTTGTTGTAGTCGCGGGTTCGTCTGTGTGTCTACCCCTGTATTTCTGCCGTGTGTTTCTCCATGTTCCAAGGTTTCACATCTCAGGTTTTCGTTCTTTTCATTGTTATTTTGTAGCTGTTCCCAGTTTAGGTTTTTGTTTGCATAGTTCCCTGCAATGCTCCGCTTTGGTTTTTATTTTGCCTTTCATTGTTAATAAATTTTCTCACAGCTACGCTATTGTCCATGCTTGCGTTTGGGTTCAAATCCTCCCCCTCCAGACGATCTGCCACGCAGATCATGACAAGGTGACAGTCAGCAGAGGGTTAGGACAGTTGTCTACCAGTTGTGTATGGCAGTTGTCTGCGGTTTAATAGGCGAGTGGGTCTATCACACGCTTTGCCATGTGACTGGGCTGGGCAGACATCTCCAAAATCATTGAAGCACTTTTGGAAATAGGACAAACCAACCAGATATCTGAAGATTAAACCGCTACGTTTTCGGCTAAAACAATTTTAAAGGGGTAATAGGGTATTTCAAAGCACGGTTCAGTTATTTTCAACATGTTCATAGTTGTTGTTGAGAAACGCCACCAGGCCAAAGCAATGGTTTTGACTCAATCAGCATTAACCTCGCCTCCTGACTTTGATGGGTGAGGCTGACAGATAATATTAATTCAAGAACAAAGCCACAGGGTCAGGACTGCCAAAATGAAATAAATAATTACATAATTAAATAATTAAATGTGACATTAATTAAATAAAAATTGAAATAAATAAATAATTGATTAAATGTTTTAAATTGAATGAATAGGCATTTAATAAATTATTTAAATATTGATTTAATTCATTCATTCAAATGTTATTAATTAATAAAAAATGTATTAATTATTTAATGGCGTATTTAATTGATTTATTTTGTCACTCCTGGCCCTCCATATAACCAGACCAGAGGCTCGCTTTCCATTCAAAACATCCTCCAGTCAGCTTGGGTCCTCATTCTTCTATAATTCCTCTGCCACCGCAGCCATGACACAGATAAGATAAAATAAGAACTCCATTGATTCCTCTTGGGGAAATTCACTTGTCACAGGAGCAATAAAAAGTTATGAAAACGGACACAAGAGTAGAAAAAAATATAACATGTAATATCAAGACAAGCAAAAAATACAAATAGAAAACCAAAGATAAAAGTCAATTACAGTGGTCCCTCGCTATAACCTGGTTCACCTTTTGCGGCCTCGCTGTTTCGTGGATTTTTTTGTGCAATTTTGCATGCTTTTTTGTTTGTTTGTTTGCATTGTGTTCTGCGTCCTGATCGGCTGTAGACCACTGTCAATCAATCTCGTCCGTTCCGTGTCTTCTGTCCTGTAAAAAAATGCATTCAGCTTGTCAAATTTACATAAATCTTTGATTGCTGGCAGTGTGACTCTGAAGTGCTGTACTGTATGTTTGTAAGTTTTCTCCCCAACAAACACAACAATGTCGACGAAATGTTTTTCACCGTTAAAGGAACCTGCGGTAGCACCCAAAAGGCAGGGGAAGATGCTAACCATCGCACAAAAAGTTAAAGCTAAAGGAAGATAGAACTTATCGTACTTTTAACTCATTATAAACAATTAAAAAATCCAACAAATAACAAAAATGAACACCAGATAAAGAAAAGTGAATGGTTCAGTCTAAAATGTGCTCCAGTCAGACATTAAACTTCAGTAAAATTATGCAGTAATGAAACTTAACTTTAATCTGAGCCAAACCGATTTTCTCAGTTGTAAATAAAAAAGTGAACTAAACGTGACCCAACAGAACCTGAATGAATTATGTCCAGTGTTTAACATCTACTGAAGCAAATTTGTTTGACTTTCATTTGGTCTGCACTACACCTTGTAATATAATTTTAATTGTAATTGTACTATTTGTTCCTTGTTCTGCCCGCAATGCAGTTTTATTGTGAAGCACTTTGATGTACACTAGACCTTTAAATGTGCTATAGAAATACATTTTGACTTGACACTGACTGCTAAAACTCAGCGAAGCTGTGTGCTGGTAACCGGATATCAGCCGCTGATAAAGTGCTCTGTAGTGTCCATCTCCTCCTTTTAAATCCTGTTTGTCATCTTTAACCCACATCAGTCACTCTAAGAGAAACACAAGCTCCAGCACTTTTGCGCTCAGAAAACAAACTACATTTAGGTCTACTTAATTTGTGCACAAATTTGCGTTATATTGAGCAGCTGCCCACGTTAAACTGCAACTATCACCAGGTGATGTGTTTCCAGAATCAGCAGCAGGTGTTTAACAGCTGACAGGTGAGCAGGAAGTACTGTATGCGTGTAAACTGAGGGAATATCAAGCTGGTCAGTGGTGCCGTGAGGAAAATGTCGGCTTGTTATTTATAGAAACATGGAGACACAAGACAAGGAAAAATTTTAATTAAAATCATTATTCCTTCATTGTTGTCTGAAGATAATATTGATGCATCTATGCATTTGTCTAAGCATCTGGAACACGGAGAGTGGAATATGTAAACATAACTGGTTAACGTAAAAAAACCCAGTTAGCCTGGAACACCGGGACTGTGAGCTCGGTACACTGTGTCAGCTGACTGTTAGCAGAGCTAGCAGCATCACCGAAAACATTGTTGCACTTTTGTTCTATGTTGACAACCTGACCAGAAACCAAACCAAACCAACAGCAACTTCATAAACTCATAGCACAACATAGAAGAGCCAACTTGACAGGACAAGACTCGACAGTACACCTGCATCTAAAGGACAAAGGTCACTCTTTCGAGGATGCCAATGTTCACATTTTGGACAGAGAAGACAGATAGTCTGAAAGAGGAGTGGAAGAAGCCATCTATGTCCACTGTGAATGACTATCTTTGAACAGAGGGTCTGGTTTATGACACCAACCATCTGTCACCCACTATGCAGTACTGAGATCAATTCACAGGTGCCTCTAACCACACTCACATCTTGTGTCAGGTGACCTCAATAGTTCAAATGATAGAGTGAGGCAAATCTGTTGACTTGCTTTCTAGTCACAAAAACTTTTTGTTGTCTCTCTGGAACTTAAAAACTACTTGGTTTTGTGAACTAGTCAACAGGATAAATCGATTACACTGAGGTGGTGCGTTAGTTTTTCAGTTAGCAGCACCACGTACTGGTCATATTCAGGATCAAAACACTGGCTCCATCGCAATACTAGCCAATGTATTCATTATATATTACTCATACACCAACATAGTTTTAAGAAGTAAATAGGTCAAGGTGTCCAAATAACAACCAAAGGCACATTCATGAGGATGTGAAATTTTTTTATAGAAGCGAAACTCAATGTGACAAAAAAAAACACCCACAGACGAGGTGTTGTATTCTCATGCTGCAGGTGGGTGCGAGCTTTCAGTGGTTGTGTGCTGGATTGTTTTTTGGTTTTTTTTTGGTTTGTCACACTGTGAGAAAACTGTGTGGAAGTTTAGAATCTGCAAGACGCAACTGTATGCGCTGCTCTGCATCTGTACAAAAAAAATTCACGGCTGAACTAGAGATGGTCCACCCCACCCCCCACTGACCTAAATTACTGGATCGGATATCGGAGAGAAATAAAAAATGTAATCCGATCCATTAAATATCATGAAAGCACCTCACAAAACTTGCGACACGCCGTAACTCGCCTCATAACGTTAGCACGTTGGAGCAGTGTGCTCACGTCATTGAGCGGCTGTGGCGCGAGAACTGTCGGTAATCTGGTTGAGCATTTGGAGCCTCGCTAACAACCCGGCATTTCATCTCCGACAAAGTTATCCCAGAGAGAAGTAAAGCAAGTGTGTAAGTTCATCTCTGAATGTTTGTAAAGCATTCCCACGTTAAGCTTAACAACCGATATATGGAGCGACTGCCTCTCTCTCCCTCCCTCTCCTGCTGCTACTTCAATCGTGAAACTGAAACGTGAAACTTTTCTGTCACGAGTCCGTCTCTTTTCTTTGTTTTTGGCCCACTTCACACCAGAAACAGGAAACCAGCGGCTGAACAACAGCAGCACGTTTAAGCTTGATAATCTGTTGTTAGAATTTATTTAATATTACTTTCTACACCAGGATCCTTTTTTTATGTAGCTGACGGCCGGTAACTGTGCAGGGGCGGATCTAGTAAAGTTTAGCCAGGGGGGCAGGTAGGGCATTAACAGGGAAAAGGGGGGCAAAAAGACATACTTTTCTTTCTTATTCTCATTTAAAATGTCTAGCTTTTATTAAATAATTATCTGAATCTTACACCCAAAGTTTTAATTTGATGTAAAATGTATAGAAGTCCATTACTGTATATAGTAACTATTAAGTCTAATATACCCTAGTAAGCTATAGTACTTTTTCCTTTGGGAAGCAACCATCTGTGCAGTCTGCAATTCTGTTAAAGAAAGATGTTGAATCTATTTAATTATTCTTGAAAAATAATTGGTTTCTGTGCAATTTTTTCCACACTGCATCAAATTAAGGTTGATTATGTCGATTAAGCATCATGAGGTGGAGGGTGAGGGGTGGTTCCCTATTTTTTTTTTTTTTGTTGCTGGGAGTTGGAACCCTATTAGTTAGGTTGCTTAATATTTACGCTAAGTACTCTTTAAAATACCAGAATAGGGAGGATGGTGTAGGTTTAAGTTTATTAGATTGATCAGTATTGTGAAACTATGAACTATTTTTTTTGCATACAGGTATAACAGAATAGCTTTATTGTTGTTGTTGTTGTTTTTTTTAAACTTGAGTATGAACTTATACAAAATGCAGCAAGATATATTTAAAAAAAACAAACAGTTTTATTGATTAAAAAACACTATATTAGATTCATGTCGGTATCGGCAGATATCCAAATTTATGATATCGGTATCGGACATAAAAAAATGTTATCGTGCCATCTCTAGGCTGAACACAGCAGTGTCCTCAAATAACCACCACTGAATGCACAAAAATGTCCAGCATTGAAAATGATGCAGCAGACCACACCCCATGCCACTGCTGTCAACTAAAAAAGGAAACTGGATCTGCATGTATGAGAGAATCAGTCTGTGGTGGTGAAGTTTTCTTTGGTTGATCTAATATCATCTTAGTGGTTCGAATGCCATATCTTGAAGAACAGCACACCTCTCAAAACGCCGCAATGAGCAACACTCACACATCGTCACACTGGAGCATCTCACACTGAAATAAAATGCCACACAAACATTACTGCACTCTAACAGCTGTTTCCACAATAATGATAAAAGCATCACTCAAAAAAGAAAAATGTATCTCAAATTTGTTTGGGAGTTATGGCGCTGAGTTTGTTAGGCTTAATCAACTCATTTAGCAAATCATAATCCAGTAAACAGAAGTGAAGTGTGGCAGAGCAGTGATTGATTTTTTGGATGTGCAGCCGTCACCTGTGATGTGGAAAAGGATCACAACCTCCAAAGAGTTTTTAAAGAGTTTTTAATACAGTGTTCCTGATAAAGTGCTCAGTTACTTTATAGATGACTGATATATATGACACTACAGGGCTCTAGACTAACTTTTTGCCATGGGCGTACAGGTACGCCTAACTTTAAAAAGTTAGGCGTACCGGCACAAAAGTTAGGCGCACACAAATTTTATAATATAATGTGTTTTTCTGGATACACTGTGCTTTTTCAGCATTCAAAGATTGATGACACCGTGCCAGAGCACTGGCTATGAATTTCAGAAGGATCAGGCCTTAACTTAACAGAAAAGTTAGCAATAGTTCTTTTCCTATTACAGCTACATCCACTTCTGTCGTGCCTAGGCTGCTCACTAGGGCTGGGTATCATCGCTGATTTCTATAATCCATTCGATTCCAGTTTTCAAAGTCCCGATTCGATTCAACTTAGCCTCAGACAGTCAGAAATATTATAATTCTGATCATTTATCAGTACTGACTTCATCAGAATTGTGAACATCACAGCAGATGCCTTTGTGTGAAAGTAACTGAGAATAAAACACAGAAAAACATGAAGGAGATTTTCCTGGTCTGGCTTTTTATAGCAGATAACCTTAAAAATATTCTACAATGTTCTGCATATAAAGTTTAAATTTCTTCAGTATTGAACAACAGAAAAATAGGCTTTCTTGTCCGAGGTCATTTAAGTGAAAAAAAGAAAAAGAAAAGAAAAAGACAGCAGCCGACAGCGCTGTAAACAACGGTAGACTGGTGGGTAATAAGCGAATGAATAATACAGAAAACAGAGACTGGAGACGGGAAACTGTTCTTGAAGTACAGAGAGAGATAGAGAGAGAGCTGTGCATGAAGTGTGATTTTAATAGTCGTGGAAGCAAAACAGCAAAATTCATGACGACATTGATCAAATGTGAAGCGCAGTTTGCTGCTTCTTTTACTGCTGGCTCAGTGAATTTTGGTTGGAGAGAGACAAAACCTGCAGCTCAGAATCAGCGCAAAAAAGACGTAATCACAGCGCGGACCGGACGCATCAGAATCGCTAAGCTCCGACAGCGTGTCCGTCTACGGGCCATCGGGTGAGAAAGGCGAGAAAGACAAAGTTGATTCTGATGCGTCGGTTCCGCTCTGTGTTTACGTCTTTGTGTGGAATCCGTGTACCTGCTCTCATTTGCTGTTTGGTTGTTGTTGAAATGGTTTTGTGAGCTTTAATCTGAGAATCTGGCGTTTCTGGCAAAACACAGTTATATTTAAAAGTCGATTCAGGATTTAATGAATTGATATTGCTTTATTCAAGCTACTCACCTCCCACTTCCACTTTCAACTGGACCACAGCCAATCAGAGAGGTCCCGCCCCTTACTATCTCTGATTGGTTTAGTCCACGATAGGGGCATAATGTGTGTCTGTTGTTGACCACAGTGAAGGTTGCAGATTTTTTTTTTTTTTGCTACCCGAACAGTTGGTCGCACAGGTGCAACCAAATATTTTTTTTTTAGTCGCACCACTGAAAAATTTGGTCGCATTTGCGACCAAATTGGTCGCACTCTAGAGCCCTGCACTAGATATTGTTTACCTTTAATTTCTTTATCAGAAGTCTAAAAAGAACAAATGTTATGTAGTTTGATAGCAAATACTGTTACACTAAAATATCTTAGAACAATGTCACGTACACCTTTTAAGTACAGTTTACATAATTTATAAATGTAATACATAAATAAATGTATATCTATATGAATCAGATTTTTTCTTTGAAGCATGTTGACATTTCGTGACTGCAGGAAGGTTAGCAGAGCTCATGGCCTTTAACTTCAAGCAGTTGAGGTTTTGGTAAGGAACATTTCTGGGAGACATCATTTTCACATCACAGTTTCTGAACCACAAAGAGGTGCACCTAGACGAGAGGAAGATGAAAGCAGGTCGGTGAGAATTCTTTTAAATCTTTTTGTGTTTTTGTAAGTGGTTACTTAGAAATAGGTCATAGCGTTTACAGAACTCCCACTCTCTGCTGGTCTTCTAAATGTGTCGCGTTAATATAAAAATTACTTGACTATAAACTTACAGAGTGCAGTAATTTTTTTTTATATTTTGATTTGATTCGATATAAAAAAAAAACACTGGAGAACAGACACTACATAAAACGACACAGTTGCAAAAGAATCCAATAAAGACATATTAGAAGGGGCTTCCCAGATTAAGAATTTACCAGATACTGAGGTGGGACTTTATCACTTGCGATGTGTGCTCTGAAGTCGATTAGGTCACACGTGAAAAACAGGAGTCTGACTCATTCTCACCTTGAAACCTCAAAGACCCAGTGTGCACAAGCGTACATTAAACCCTTAATGCCACCATCACTCCCTGTAATTTAAGATTACACTTCTTAAATGCTCACACCCAGTGTTTGTCATATTTGAACCATATTTGAGGAGGACAAATTAACTCATGCCAATTAAAATTTCATTGATTCAAAACATACAAGGAGGCTTAATAAAAGCTCTATTTAAAAAGAATTTAATGCTGTATCTATAGCAACTAATACTTGTATTATTAACAACTTCATTAATAGTATTAAAATTGATATTATGCTTCCAACTGGCTTGATAACACGGAGCTGAAATATCACCCACTAATATAGTTTGAATATGTTACAAGTAGAAGGAGTGATGGGAACACTGTTGTCTTAGTCCACGATAGGGGCATAATGTGTGTCTGTTGTTGACCACAGTGAAGGTTGCAGATTTTTTTTTTTTTTGCTACCCGAACAGTTGGTCGCACAGGTGCAACCAAATATTTTTGGTGGCATAATGTGTGTCTGTTGTTTCTGCTCTGAGGTATGCTGGAAAAACAGCCCCACACTGTGATGTTCCCATCTCCAGACTTCACAGTTGGTACGGTGTTTTGATGTTGCTAAGGTAACATACAGTGCCTTCTGACCTAACATGGTTTGTGTATTATGACATCCAAAGACTTTAAATTTGGTCTCATCTGACGAGACTATATTCTCCTAGTATTTCACAGGCTGGTTAAAGGTTCTTCAGCAAACCTTAAACACACCTCAATGGAGTCTTGCGCGTTGAGCATGCATACAGGCCATGTCGTTGGAATTGTACCTGTTGACCTTCATGTCTTTCTCTAGCTCTCCACAAACGCTCCTTGGCTCTTGGATAACTCTTCTGATAATTATTTTCACTTCTGTCTGAAGTCTTGCGAGGAGCACCTGGTTGTGGTGGGATTATGGCCCCAACAGCGCTCACTGGAACATTCACTGGTTTAAAAGAGATGTTTCTTGTGTGACACCTTGGTAATGAGACACTTTTTTTAGGTCATCAGTTGGGACTGAACCAGCTGATTTCAGCTGGAGTCAAGACACTCGATGCATTTTTACACTTCCCTTTCTTTATGTGTTCAGTGCTTTTTCACTATGCCATTTCACATAATTTATGAACATCTAAGGTTTGATTTTTTTGGCATGTGTGGATTGGATGGGTTGTTACCCACATCTGGTGAAAAGTTCATGTCAATGGCACCTTTAGAATCATATTTACATCATCATCATCATAATGATTTCTGTTGTTTCTATTTTCTTTTCCTAAATTTAGTCTGTTTTCACAAAAAAGTGGGTCCAATGAATGACATCTATCTTTCACACACACCAGCATAAAAATCAGGATGTCCATTAGGAGTTAAAGGAGAAATCTAAGGAGCTAAAGATGGTGTTGGTGTAAATCCAGGATGTTTTACTGTCTCAGGTTTTATGCATGAGTATTTAATTTAAAAACTAAAACCTAGTCTTCTAGGTTTTAAAATCACAAGATGAAGAACAACATGTCATATTACAGAGTTTTTTTTAAAAAACAAAACAAAAAACAAGCAAAAATGTAGAAGCAGTGTGAGAAATAACTTCACCCATGATTCAGTAGCATGCGCTTTGGCAACAATAACTAAGAAATAATGGTTTTCTGCATGACTTTATCAGTTCTCACATTGTTTTGGAGGAATTTCAGTCCACTCTTCTCCACCACTACCTTTAAGCTTTAAGTAGAAATAAATCATTTGCACTGATATGCTGTATCTGGCTTTCACCAAACAAGGCTCTTTGCATTATGGCCAAACGCTTAAGTCTCGTCTGTCCAAAAGACATTGTTCCAGAACTCTTCGGGTTTGCTCAGATGCAACTTTGCAAACCTGAGCAGCAGTCGTATTTATTTTAGACAGGAGACTTTCTCCTGGCAACCCTTCCAAACAAGACATGCTTGTTTCTTCCTTTTCTATTTGTAATGTCATATAACCGTTAACATGCTGAGGCCTGTAGATGGAGCACTTGTGGGGTTTTTTTGCAGTTTCGCTGAACACTCCGCGTTCTGAATTTACTGGGACTTTCACTTATTACCTGGCTGGCAACAGTCTTTCTCAGTGTACAAAGATGGGTGTCAAATTGTTTGGCAATGACCTTTTCACCCTTCAAAGACTGATGTTGATGCTTGTAGGTATTTTGTTAACACACACCCGAATGCTCCAGAACAGCAACTGTCTGCTTTTATAGAAGTTCTTGTATTTCCTGATATGCAAAACCTTTGAACTGAAAGGTGTTGAGGGTGTATTTTCCTCTCACTTTGACTGTGTTTGTTTCCTGGAGGGTTTTTTGTAATGAGCTCATTTTCCGAAACCAACATCAACCTGCAGAGTTCATAACTTTAGCTGAAAGATAAACCAAAGTGATATAGGTAGCAACATTTTTCTGGCCATATTGTTCAGTTTGTGATTTGTTAATTTTGAGCTCTTTGGGACTCCATATCAGTGTGTGCAACATTGGAAAAGGTTACCCTTTGAAGACGAAAGTCTAAGCATTGCTTTTGGGTACAAATCATTCATCTTAAAAAAAAAAACAAAAAAACAAGCAGTTTAAAAAAAGTGACACTTCCAAAACAATCTGTTATTTTTTTGGGAAGAATATCATTTTTGTTTTCTTCTTCTTCTGCAAGAACCAATTCACTCACTGTGTTTTATATATTTTTGGTTACAATGTTTTTCATGGAGCAGAGATGACTGGAGCGACAAATGCAGTGGGAAAAAAATCAGTAGTTCACAGCTGAGACAAAAGAGAGAAAACTTGGGCAGATTTCATCACTGCTATGAGAATATGACTAAATTTTCAGCGTTATCAGTGCTTTTTATTTTTTTGAAAAGTCAGACAAACTTGGTTACAGAAATCAGACATGCACAGTATCAATTCAATAAGTGTGTGTGTGTCTGTGTGTGTGTGTAAAACCCATTAAAACATGGGGTTTTCTTTTTTTTTTTCAAAAAATAAGAGAAAGAATCGTGTACTCCAGTTTCTCTAATGTGAACATTCAACTGAGTTTCAGTTTTCAGTAATTTTAAATTAAATACCTTTTTTCTGTCTCAGAATTGCCACTGGGGGGCGATGTAAGCAAAATCAGTTGAGACACTGAGGCAGTGCTCCCTCATTTAACAAAAATGTTTTAATTCCCCATTTCTAATCATTTGATCATCAAAAGTGCCATTTACTGTTACTTTACATCATAAAGACCTTCTTCTCTGCCAATAGGACCTCTAAATATCATTACACTTTCACACTTAAGTCATTTAAACACGTCACTAATCACTTTTCTGAGATTTTACTGGATATTATAACCGATCAAATGTAATAACTGACTAAATGTGAGGAATAGTCTTTTTTAATAAATTTCGATTTTTCCGCACTTTTAATACAAAAGATTGTTTTACTTCATTTACAAACCAAGAATCTGTTTCAGTAATAAATTTTCCATTTCCCACGTTTCTTTTCTATTATTCAGTTTAGACACATCTGTTTTTATATTATTTTTATTTTGGGAATCTATAACTGCAGTTCTGCTTCTTAGCAATGTGTTTAACAGCTCCCTGCTTCGATCGAAATCTGACTTCACACATTTTCTTCCCTCTTTAAATCAAATTACAAAATTCACTATTAAAATGTGGCTCAAGGTCTCGGAGGGCTTGTTCTGCACCCACAGAGCATGCTCCGTAGAGTCCTTGTCCACCTCACTAAGTGATGTCACTCTGCACAGCACCATTTAGCAATTATGTGACCCGACTCTGCTGAGCTTCTATATTCATTGTCTTAAAGCCGCTTGTGTGAGTCTTCCTCTAAAAAAGAAAATGTGAATTGGACAGCCGTGTTATGAAAAGCGACACCCTGTATTCTTTCAGTGTTTTAACACCTGAAAGTAAACATTTAAACTCATTTTTGATGTTTTACCAATTCACTGCAGTTTAACTTTTGACCAGCAGGTGGAGCCGCTGCACCACAAACAGCCAGTCCTGTGTTCCTCCTCTTAATTTGAAAACATGCTTCAGATAAACATGAAGATTAATGGGTGTAGTATTATATGTATGTGTGTGCGCGCTTGGGTGTGTGTGCGTGTTAAACCCCTATTTCCCCCAAATACACAAAAACAAAAATCTGTGTTAAAAGCCTGAGACTCAACTTTCTGTCCTCAGAATGATTTCATATCTTTTATTAATAATGTTTAGTACAAACACACAAACAGCTGCAGATGGACGTTTATCAACGACAAACTAACATGGGGAGTTATTATCATTAAAGAAAGTGATTTAATCACTGAACACACACTCCTTTTAATCATAAGGACTCCAGGTACTTTTATTTTGGAGGGAACACAGATTAAACAAATTTAAATAAGATTTCCCATGCTCCTTAGCAGCAGAGGCGGCGCTGAATGGACACAGCAGATTACAGTAGAGCGGACCGACAGACACTGGAAAATGTGTGTGTGGATATTATGTCTGCAAGCACAGAGAGAAGGTGTGTGTGCTTGTGTGTGTGTTAGCCAGAGGAGCAGCAGCCTCCAGCGGGCGTGGCTTGTGGTTCATCATCAACAATCTGTACACCCCGCCTACTTGATGCTGATTGGCTGGCTCCGTTGCCCTTCAACCTCTCCTCAGCCTGAGCAGTTTCCATCATCCCTGAAAACACAGTAGACCAGTTCAGAGTTCAAAGGTCAGATCCCGAATTTAAAAGAAAGGTTTTTTTACACCCTGTTTCCTACGGATTTGAATTCGGTGCACATGTTTGCACACCAATGATTTCAACCTTAGAATTATTGACAGAAACTTTGTGACAAATGAACAGAATTCACTCACTGGCCTATTTGTTCGGTTAACCTGTTTAGTGTGATCACAAACATCTAATCAGCCAATCCTGGACATAACACTGTTTATAATGCTCTGCACCTGTCTATGACAAAATGTCTAGGGATATGGTTAATGTGATTAACTAATCAAGCGATTTAACCAAATGTGTTTTATAATTAAAGAATAAATCATGTCCGCTTTAAACAAAAATATGTTGTAAAAGTTGTTCCTTAAGCCTCCAAAATATAAAGTTTGCTGCTCTTTGATTTTTTTGTATTGTGAAAAAAAATTAAAGATGTTGTCGGTCTTACTTTTACACAGATCCAGGAAGAGTTCCTCGATGCCTTTATTTAGCTTGGCTGATGTGTGGTAGTGTTTGGCTCCCACCGACTCAGCATAACTGCACACGAACATGAGAGTGGCCATTAAACTTTGCTCAGACTCAGGACATCGTCGCTGCTCACAGCTGAGCAGCTCGGTGCGGAAAATATAAAATAATGATGCTCACTTTAATTTTTCTTCATTATATTTTCTACTAATAATAAAAGTATTATTGACTAATAAGCAGCAGTTGTTACCTCTCAGCCTCTTCCACTGAAACATGTCTGTCTTTGTCCAAATCTATTTTATTACCTGCAAAGAAAACAAACCTTCAGTAAAATGCCCAATTTAAGAATCACTTTAAGGTCACAGCACATTATACTTTATAATCTATGATTAGCAGTTGTAGTCAACCAAAGATAATCATTACCCAGTCAGAGAGTTGCATGCAAAAGTAGTCAATCACATCTCCGAATGATGGACGGGTCTCCATCAGTCTATGCAGAAATGCTCAGACTTGCTTGCACACAGCCACTTCCACCAGCTCTCCCGGTAGAGCACTAAGGCATTCCCAAACCTGCTCCTGGGTCCGCCCCAGGCTCTCCTTCTAGTTGAGGTGCCCAAAACCACCTGAGCTGACTCCTTTTAATCTGGAGGAGGTGTGGCTCTACTCTGAGCTCCACCTCACCTTGTCTCTAAAAGAGAGCTGTCACAAAAATGTTTTCTGGCACTTGTATCTGTCATCTCATTGTTTCGGTCACTACCCAGAGCTGAGCTGGGAATGTGGATCGACCGGTAAATCACCAGCTTCACTTTCACACTCAGCTCTCTTCATAACAACAAATTGGTACAGCTCTCGCTCCCTCCTTCGCTCACACATCCAAAAATATCCTGAGATACTGAACTCCACTTAGAGCAGCAACCAAGAACCACAACCTCAGACGTGGAGGTGCTCACGCTCTTCCCTCCCACTTCACATCTGACCTCGCCCCAGAGTCAGGTGGAAGTTGCCGCTCAATAAAGTTAAACTACATCGTCTGTAAACAGATGAGAAATTCTGTCCAGAAAAACTACCAACGAAAAACAAACAATAGCTACATACAGAGAGCAGCTCTGTCAGAGTCCAACACCTACTGAGAACGAGCATGATGCCAACTGCGCTCTCACTACAGCTGTACAAGGAATATACCACACACTCCTGAACACTCCCAGTAGGAGGTTTGTGAGTCCAGAAATTACAGAATGATTGTGATATAAATCCTCATGAGGATGAAGAGCTTTCGCAGTGTTCCACAACAGAGACAGAAACCACATTGTTCCTCATAAGTCTGATGTGATCAGACATTCATTCAAATTCTTGAAACCAAAGCTACAGTGAGCACTTTCACTCTGACAGTCATTTATTCCACTGATATAAGCACTGATCATTGCTCCCTAAAAGCTCTCCAGCTTCTTTTTGCTTCCTCACAAAAGTTAATATTTAGTGCTTAGGTTCACTTTTAGCTCTGATTGGGTCTAAGGGCCACCGTAGATATTTATACATATATAAATAAAACCATGTTTTTTTACATTAGTAATTCCCTTTGTGCATAATTTGTTGATATATATATATATATATATATATATATATATATATATATATATATATATATATATATATAGGGTTTTTTTTGTTGATAATAAATTAATTAAAGCAACAAAACAACCTGAAGAGCTGGTTAGGAGCCGAAAGAGCCGGCTCTTTTTAGTGAGCCGAGCCAAAACAGACGGTTTTCTAAAAAGAGCCGGAATTCCCATCACTAGTCTCCACCAGCCACTGACGAAAACATGCACCTTCTGAAGTGCACAGAGGTTTTTATAAAAGTACAACACTGAAAAATATTTATAACGCTGAGTGTTAAAGCTGAGAAGTTATTTTCTCAGCTACTGATAGCTGCATGCAAATCCACCCGAGCTGAATGTCATATCTATTTGTAGATGCAAACACCCACAGTAATGATTTGAATATTTCTGTGCAGGCATCTGAACTGTGAACTGGATGTAACAGGTACGTTAACGATGCAGCGCTCAGCTCAGAGGGAGCATTTTGAAGACCGGCCTCATGTGATGTGGAGCCTAATTAAAAGCAAAATCAAAATTTCCAAACAGCAGATTTGATAACTGTACGATGGGGTCCAAACACATGACAAATGCAACATCACCAACATAATCCAGTTACAACTCTACAAATTGCCCCCATGAAGCCACACACGGACTAACAACATCATATATTTAGCAGCTATGGCAACAGGAGCAACAGAGGAGGCCCAAACGTCCAGTGTGCGTGACATGAAATCTTAAAAACAAACACTGCTCATGAGGTTTATTTTCTCTGTTTTCCTCCTCAGCTCATGTGTTCACACAATTTACCAAACTCCCAGCCAACCCTTAAATCTACTTCTATTTATCTATATAACCACATCAGAAAAAAAACAAACCAGTGTTGATGCGAGAGAGACGAGTCATCGCTGATATTTAAGTCAGTGTGCTGCTGGTGACACCTTAAAGGATCATTTCACTTAATTTCAGCCAGCTTCCTTTTAATACAGGGATGTCAAACTCAGTTTACGTGGTGGTTTGTTTTATAATAAAAAATAACCAGAAAACATTTCAATAGTAGATGTGATCTATGATATGATAATTTATCAGTTACTTTATTACTGTGATATGATCGGGTGTGGGAGTGATGTTGGGCATCAGTGGGAAAAGCTGTAAAATTTATGAAATACAGTTTAAAGTCCAAAATGTATGTCCTCCTTCACACTTTCCTGCTGGGGCAATTCCGGCCCCCTTGTTTTAAGGTGTCTGTCTACAGCAGGGGTGGGGAAACTCCAGGCCTCGAAGGCCAGTGTCCTGCCGGTTTTAGATGTGTCCTTGATCCAACACAGCTGATTTAAATGCTAAATTACCTCCTCAACATGTCTTGAAGTTCTCCAGAGGCCTGGTAATGAACTAATCATTTGATTCAGGTGTGTTGACCCAGGGTGAGATCCAAAACCAGCAGGACACGGGCCCTCGAGGCCTGGTCTACAGGGTGAAAATGAAAACCATTGAGTAGGTACCAAACCATGCAGTTCCTCGAATGTCCACTAGAGGCTCCCATGTTACAATTTCCAGCTTTACAGCAGAGATAAATATGTTTACAGCCCAACACACAAACTGGACTCTAAAGGTCATTTCTTTTCATATCTTTATAACTCCTTAATTTGTATTTTTTAAAGGCTTAAAGTTTGTATTATTAGGGGCGTGGCCTCTTTGACTGACAGCTACAGCTGTTCTAGCTGCTAGCTGTCTGCTAGGCTTCACCTCAGCTAACTGGAGTCCCTGAACTGGACGCCTGGACCGTGTTTCCATTATCCTTGCTAAAACAGTGGACTGTTTTGTAACATTACAGGCTTTGATCTTTAACAGTGACCCATGACTAAGAACCTACAGAAGCAAGACTTCCCACTGCAGAAGCCTTGAGGGAAATGCTCAACATCAAAAGCAACCGTTAAAACTCACAGACGGGACTCTGATGAACTCATTTTTCAATAAAAATGACTGAAGACAACAATCAGAACTTTTTAGTACATCTGTCATCAATACCACAAACAACAAAAGCTTGATAAACTCAAACAAAGGTATTTTCGAAAGTACTGTAGTAGAAACATAACAGCATCCCAGGTATCAAAATGTTGGCATTTTACTAAAGTAAGTGGAAGACCTGCCAGATCAGACTCTCCATAGACTCAGAGGCAAAAACTAAGGAGTAATTTTATCTGCTCAATATCTTCTTTGAATCATTGATAGTGAGCACGTAAGCCGTCCCAGGCGAAGACTCCTAATGTAGATGGGCAAAATGCAGGCAGTAATCACAACCCTACAGAGACACAACACCTATTTAAAATGAACCAAATCTCCTTTGCACTTTTAATAATCAATATTTTTGCCCACTTGGTTTTCATCAACTTATTCTTTACTTCCATTAAAAAAATTAAACCAGTTCTAATTTTCAGTAATCTTTGTGTTCATCTCTTTTAGCTCCCTTTTGGGTCTCCACCACTTTCTGATAACTTACCTACTATACATAAACAAATCTCGTTCCCCAACATTTTCCTCAACTCTTTCACCCAGTTCTTCACCTGCAACGACAACAAAGCACTCAGGTCAAATAAACCCTTCATAAAACCAAGATACAAATAATTAAGTAATTATAATGCAGACAGGAACTGAAAGAGCAACATTATGATCATAATTAACATTCTGAGAAACAAAGGGTTTAACATCCAAAGACCCACAGACAGACTAAACTTTTTATTTGTAAGATGTTTCAATCTTAATGTTTACTCATCTTAAGACTAGAAATACTCTGACTGCACTTTTAAGTTCTGATTACCAAACTATAGCCGGGCAATTCAGAGTAGGTCCTAAAAGTTTAAATTAAATACCATTTCTTTAATGAACATTTAAGCATTTGTCCATAACAAAACACTGATTGTTTTGGATCGACCTTTTTCAATCCAGAGGGTCAAGGGATCACCAGCAGCCATGTAAACTGTCTTTTACTTTTTGTAAATTATTTAAAAAGAAATTTTACTTCCTGGATGAACTGTAAAGCTTCTATAAAGCTGCTCCAAGGTTGTGGATAAAAGGACACAAAACTGGTTATTTGTTTGTTACGAGTTTAGCTTCCACTGCTGTTTTGTCATTTCCATAATGACATGTTGTCGAGAGTCTGCTTTTACGATGTTGGATCATCAAACTTTAGTTTTCAAAAGTACCTTCTGAAAGGAGTCTTCATCTGTTATGTCGTACACTAGTATGGCTCCATTGGAGTCTCTGTAGTAGATGGGACCTAAGGCGTGGAAGCGCTCCTGACCCGCTGTGTCCTGCACAACCAGACAACGTTAACACCCAAAACCTTTATTCAGAAGATCAGGAGAATAAAAACTACTTTGAACGCAGCCTTACCCATATGGCGAGGTTTACTCTTTTTCCTGTGATGTTCAGCTTCTTTGTGAGGAAGGACGCCTGCGTAGGAAGAGGACAACATGATTATTTTAATAATTTCACAAACTCAATTTGAATAAGATTCATCTCAGCAAAGTAATATTGAAAGGTAGCTCAACAACTAAAAACACAAAATAAAAACTGGACAAAATGTTAAATAAGATACTAAACAAAATAAAGCAGCAGAAAAAAAGCTCAATAAATTTCCATTAAACTAAATAAAATAAAGCATCTCACCAATTAAAAATGCTAAAATATCAAAAACACAAGACAAACAGTTTGTCATGTAAATAAAAACAGAATGTAATGATTTGTAAATCCATGATTCTCGATTTACAATAAAAGAGAGAAACGTTTAGACTGAGAAAATGAAACATTTTAATAAAAAATATGAACTCATTTTGAATTTGATACCAGCAACATGTCTCAATAAAACTGGCATGTTGCCCACACTGCAGCATCCTCTCTTCTTTTAACTACAGTCTGTAAAACATCTGGGCTGCTGCTGTTGCTGCTTTGCCATATTTTTCATTTCGCGATGCTGATGCTGTTTTCGGCTGGTGTAAGGTCCTGACTGCAGGCCGGTCTGCTTAAATATGAAGGGCCTTCCCTGCCTGGACAGGAGCAGATACTCTGTTATCTGTGTACACCTTTCAGCATTGATGCAGCTGAATGGTTCATTTTCTCATTTTAAACTTTTATATGTGTCCTGTGTCCTGTTGTGAATAAAACATGGGTTCATGACATTTTCAAATCATTGCATTCTGGTTTTTTTTCTATTTCTGATTTACATTTTACACTCTCACACTTTTTTTTGGACTGGAGATAGTAAAACATAAGCGCTAGAAAATAAAATAGAAACTAAACAGTAGAAAATATGCACAATAAACTGGTCGATGGTGAAAAAAAATAAAGTCTGAGATTATTTTAGCAGATAAATCCCCAAACATATTCTGAAACCGCTTCAGCTCTGTGCACGTGCCCTTTGACCAGAAGTTAAACCAATAGTTTACGAGCATCTCTGCTGAAATCAGCCTTCTGCAACAACTTTTGTAACTTCTCACATTTTACCACAAAAACATCTGCAAGTTTTATGTTAACCTGTCAACTGATTTCTGTCGACAGTCTGCGCAGCGATAAACCAGAGACCAAAGTCCTGCCGAGCAGCAGGCTGTGGCTTTTCCCCTCCGTCCCAGTCACGTATGATTTATTGAAGCGTTCTCTGGGAAAGTCAAACCCGAGATTAAGATTTCAACATCAGCAGCAGAATTTACGTGACGGCTGGACGGAGCAGAGGGGAGAGATTTATGGTGGAGAGGTGAGAGGAAGGCTGAGAGTGGGGCTGTGACAGTATGTGATTAAGGTTGGGAATTAGTGTGTAAATGTGACGTCGGTCAGCTGACTGCACTGCTCCACGAGTGCTCTGACCTCTGAGGTTTAAACCAAATCTACGGAGGCCCAAACGTGCCAAAAATGAAATCAGTAACTGATTCTAATTCCCCCAACTGTTTACTTCAATTTTAAACCAGTTTTCCTTTTATGTGCTTTTTCTGTTTACTTCCAAAAACTGTCTGCTACATGACTGAAATGCTAAATCCAGGGTTGGATAATGATTCAGACGATTATCAGACCAGTTAGTTGAAAATGACCACAAGTTGAGCCAGTTTTATCATTTTAATATAAAGTACTGGTTCTGGGTAAACCTACAGCAGGTGAAACAAACAGCAGGAACTGGTTTAAACTCCCTAAACTCAGAGATGTCCATCAGCGGCACTGCTAATAAACATCTTTAAATCCTTCTGAACTGAGAGGATGACTGGAAAATGCATACACACAGACACTTTTCTTCACAGTCCCATGACAAATCATGACAGTTCGATAATGCAGAGCTCGTGCTGGCAAAAACAAACCATCAACAGCCTCTGGAAGTTTCTCCTAATCCTCTCATCTAAAGAACGCTGAGATGCTTCGTTTGATACTCGTGCTGTGCTCACGCTTTAAGCTTCAGTGAGATGATCCTTCATCCACGGCCAGCAGACTCTGCAATCAGCTGGGATGCCCCTTTGTGCGTCACATGAGAGTGAGCGTAGACCTGAGCCTTGCAAGTGTGATGCCGAGGTTCATTCACATGACCATGTGACTGCGACGCTGTCCCTGGAGGGCTTGCTGATCCTCGTCCTCATCAAGGATCCTCCAAACAGCCGAGGCCACGAAGCAAACACAAAGACGGCATTTTTACTCTGCGGCGAACGGAGTTTGTGGCGAACCCACATCCTTCCCCAGCCTACATCCCCCACAATGCCTTTCAGCAACTCCACACATCCTCATTAAGCAGAGTTTAAGTAAGAGTGAGAGTAACATCTACAGTATAAAGTTCACAGAGGGAGAAAAAGAAAAGTATTAACTACTGCCTGCAAAGAGAGCCTAACGGGCTCAGCTGTGAGTGAAATGTTAGTACTGAGGTGGTCACTGTGTTCACCGCCTCCAGGTGAAGTTCTGCTGGTCTGACGCCTCTCTCCATCTCTGCACTTTGCTATAAGTTGAGCACTAAGCATCAAACCCCAAGTGGGTGTGTGACATGATCTTTGCGTATCAGGTGATTCTTCCGCACGTATTTAAGGTTTTGTGAGCGAGCTAGTGAAATGTTATGTGTAGTTTTAACAATTGTACACACAGAAAGGTTTTTGAAAGCAAAAAGCTTATCTGATTTGTGAAGCTGAAATTAATAAATTGTGCGTAAATGATCAGTAATTATTCAGGTTTGGATGAACACATTTGTGAAATTGTTTTAGTTGAGGGCAGATTGCTCTGCATTTCTGTGTGGATTGAGCGCGAGTGTGTGCGTAAGTCCTCGAAAGTTACACAAATCGTTGCACACATTTATAAAGCTTACGCCTATGCTTGTGGCTCACTTCGAACAATATTGCAACACTTCGCTCTATGTAATTTCACTCTATATTTCGCAGTTGTGTTCATCTTTGGAGCCACATACTTAAGCAAGCAGGTTTTCTCAGCATAAACTACATGAAGTCCAAACAGCGCCGTTTCCTCACTGATGACACTCTGCAGTCCTGCGTGAATATTAAAGTGACTTCTTCCAGCCCTGATATGGAGAAGCTCTGCAGTGATGTTCAGAAACAGAAATCACACTAAACAGTGAGAAAAGTATCATTTAATATGCTTTTATTTTGAAATAAATATCTATATATTGTGGACCCTGAGCTGGACGGTTGATTGCTGCCTGCGTCTTAATGAAAGAACACAAGATCACAGCACAGTGAAATGAAGGCATAATTCCATACAAATAGTTTTCATGATTATTATTTATATTTGTAAGTTATTCAGCCACTGCTACGTTTTATTTATATGAAACTGGCCTATTTTTAATTGATTAATTTTTCACAAGGTGTGAACTCAAATAAATCTCCCAAATGTTTTATTTAAAAACACGTCTGCACATGGAAGTGTTGTTTTTTTCCTCTTCAAAGCATTTGTTAAATAGTTCTTAAAAAAAAAAAAAAAAGGTCCTATTATTCTAATTATCCCCCCCCACAACTTCAATTTGCAGTGGGGAAAGCTCAAAGTGACTCAAAGATGAAGGAAAGAGTGTCCACTCAGCAGTGTGGAGATAAAGGAGGTAAAGGTTTCTGCCTTCGCCTCACAGGGTCTCACCTTTGCTGCTTTTTCACACTTGCCGGTCAGAGCACAACTACACACCAGGAAAACTCTCACCCAACCACCTCGATGCTCAATAAATCTATAAAGTTCAAAGGTAAATTAATAAATAAAGTGTGGTGAATCCATATCAACGGTCTAATCCTGACTCAAACAGCTGGGACAGGTATCAGCAAACGGCGGCCAGAGGACTGCTTGTAAAACAGTAGCAGCCACACGGAAACCTGCAGGACTTTCCTGCTGTGTCCTTTGAGCTTCTGCTCCTTGGTGAGATGTTGCTGGAAGCTGAGCAGCGCATTTACACCTGACAGCAGAGCAGACAGAAATCGCTCCACAGGTGAGCGAAGCAGTCCCACATGCCCAGACACATCTGCACTGCAGGAGTCAGTTACACGCTGACGGTGAAAGAAAATCAGCGAAGTTTCAGTTTCATTTGACTCTCAAATCATCATCGTATGCAACAAGAAATGAGGGAAAGAAATTGCGGTCTTCAAAGTATGCTGATATTGGTATTGGACTGATGCTAGCCTGACAGGAGTGACACTTTGTTTCTATCGAAGTTCAGTATGTGGCCCACTGAATTACAATAAAAAAAAAAAAATTTTCTTTTTTTTTGGGGGGGGGGGGGGGGGGGGGGAATAAAATAATAGCCTATAGCTCATTGGATCCGCTTCTGTTGGTTTGAAGTCCTTTAGAGGCAGAAACATTTTATTCCAGGTTTCCAAAAGCCTGAGATTCTAAATACACAGAAGCTAATTCATTATTGTGGAAAGTCAAATCACAAGGATTTAGTGTTCAGAGTTTGCATATTGACAACATTTCATCTCATGAATCATGACACACCGCTCTCCCATATATAACCTGCTTTTACATATCGGTATTGTATCAGCAAAACTGGGTCTGTATTTACTTGATATCAGATCAATACCGAAATTTGCGGTTTCACACAGCTGTATTGAGAATCCGAGACCTCACGTGATCATACTGTATCATCTGGTCAATCACAAGGTCACCCCCACCCTAAATCAGCCCCATCTTACTGGTCCTTTTGGACTCTAATGTGGCCTTTAGTTACTAAACGAATATCAAGTTGAATTCAGTAGAACGTTAATCTACAGACTGACATTATAAAGTCATCAGAAACGTGTTTGCAGAGCTCAAAGAGGACGCTAGAGGAAGGACTGTTTTCTGATAGACTTCTACATAATCACCAGGAGGCTCCACCTGCTGGTCACTAGAAAGAATGCAGGTGAGAGGCACTTCAGCTTCAAGTCAAGTAAGCTTCCTCTCACTTTTCCCCCCCAATCCTTCACCTGTACAAGCTTTTGTTTTTATAATCAAACAGATCGTGCAGGTCACCTTCACTTGTTTCACCTGTGTCTCTTCATCTCCTCACCTCTCTTTCCTCATGCTTCCTGTCTTTGCTACACCACTAAAAGCTTTAAAATGCTCTGTTGGGGGTTCCTGTGGGGCCACAGCTACTCTCTTTTGCCCCTGGCCCCCCTTGGAGATTAAAGCACCCGTGGTGAAAACAGTGAGTGAAGTCAGGTGTATCAGATGTATTTCTGGGTGTTTGTGACCGTAAATCTCCCGGAAAAACACCTGACTTTCCCCTCCGTCATCGGATCCGGTTACAGCCACAACACCGCCGGTATTTCGCAATAACTCCGCTCCCCCGGTAGGCCCGGGTCAGGAAACACAAGACTCTCCTCCACCTGCCACCTGCAGCGCGCGATGACAGGCACGAGCCCGGCTCCTCCGCCCCTCTTACCTGTAGAGTTGTGATGTGTTTGTCGTTGAATTTGTTCTCGCAGTATCTGAGCACCAGCGACGTCTTCCCCACGCAGCCCTCCCCGAGCAGCACCACCTTGAACGAATAGGTCTTGCCGCTGTTCGCCGCCGCCATGGCTGGCAGTTAAAACTCGCACAAATCCTCCGCTTTTATCCGCAAAACGGGCGTTTTAAGACTAGCGCTGCTAATGCTAACCCAGTCGGAAATGAAGTCCTGCGCAGCTCACATCGGCTTCCGACTTCAAAAAAGGAGCTAAAATCATTAGAGGGACAGCTCGACAGCACACACGAACCCGACTTCTACCAGAATCTACTCGCAGCTCGGAGGGAAGCGAGTCCAAACCCAGAGACAGATCGCGTTTCACCCTGTGGCCAAAGCCTGATTTTCACCCAACTAATGGCGTCTCTCTCAGCTAACAGTTAGCCGGCTAGCTCAACCAAAGATCGTGTCTACCCGGAGGAGGACTCACTGAGCACCTTTGTTTTCGTCCTGTTGTCTGTAAAGACACAACGCAGGGAGAGCGATGGAAATACTACATTTAAGGAATCAAAAGAAAGATAGATACCAAAGTTTGGGGAAAATAGAACGTTCAACTTAAATGTCTTAAAATAGAAGACATTGAAACTTTGAAAATATAAAAGCTTTGATCGAAAAAGTTAAAATTACAAATAACGATGACAAATGGATAAAAACGTAAATGGAAAAATAAAAACAGTAGAATTAAAACTTCAGAGAATGTAACATGAGAGAAGCAGGTGGAAACTGATTTTAAAATGTCGCAGCAGGCTGCTGCCCCTTCCTAAGCCTGGTTGTTTTGGAGGTTTATTCCTGTTAAAAGGGAGTTTTTCTTTCCTGCTGTCGCCACTTCTCTGTGTTATTGTAGGCTCTTGATCTCATAGCATAACGCACCTCAAGATGACTGTTGTGATGTGGCACTTTTTAAAACAACCTTATAGAAAGTCTAAATATCAGAGGAAAAATAAAAGTAAAATTGATATGAACATGAAAACGTGAAATGTCATGACAGAAATAAAGTCAAACATGACTGTGTTGTGTCAAAATAACCACAGAAAGAACTCAAAATAAAAAAAACAAAAAACGCTTGGGTGGTATACAGGAAAATGATCCTAAAGGGAGCAGCTGAAAGAAGAAGAATCATCTTTAGGAGTCTAAACGGTCTGATAATCCTCAAACATTCAGGGGGGGAAAAGAAATTAAAAACAAAAAATGAAAACTAATTAAAGAGGACGCCAAAATAATTACATAAAATATCAAAACAGTAAGAGTAATTTTGATATTTTATTCAATATGTGTGTGTGTGTGTGTGTGTGTGTTTTGTGGGGATGGCAAATGCTATCATTTTTCTGTAAACTAAATTTACCTACTGGTACAAATAAAGTAGCCTTGAACCTTTAATGTTAAAAAAATACAGAAAAGGAAGAAGACGATGTAAAAATTACATAAAATATACATTTTTGATTTGTGAATAATTTTAACATTTTACTTCTTTATTTCATATGTTTTATTTCTGAACCTTTCTTGCCGTATTTGTCTCTGGATTTGTGAACTTCCTTCTTTGCTGGTCGATCGGCACTGCCTGGGCCTCTGAAGCAGCAGCAGAGTGAGAGCTCCTCGCTGCAGAGTCACATGATGAGCTCCGTCAGCGCTGTTGGCTCATCACAGACTGTAAAGCATATTTATGTTTAATATTTATATCCAGTCTGTGGTACAACAGTCAACTCCTGAGCTAAAAGGGAAAAAAGAGAGCTTTTTACAGAACAAGTCAAAAATATGAGACAAAAACTACAGAATTGTATTCAGTGTCTTAAAATTATGAGAATAATAATTGTTTTAATGTTTTGCCTTTTTTTAAATAAAAAATGAGATAAATTATTTAAAAAGTGATAATTTCACATAAAAAGCAATATAAATAGCTGAAATTTTTGCAAAGTAATTGTCAGTTTCTACTGCTCCAATCAAAGCTATAAAATAGTCTTTAAATATGACATGAAAACCATTATTGACGACTTGAAAATAAAAATGGTTAAAAAATGTTAATTTTTTTTGTGTGATTTGGTTAGTAATGAACTCAAACTAATTTTTAGATGGAAAAAGTCAACAGTTGTACTTAGTACAAATTATGAGATAAAAATGAAAATGTTGATCTGCTAAGTGAAATTATAAGAAAAATATTAAGCATTTTTATCTTGAAAAAACTCATGTTGAATAAAATCGATGAGAAAGTTCAAAGATCAAAGTCAGATAATAAGGTTACATGTTTATCTGTATATGAAATTAAAAAAATCAAACATCTAATAACTCCAACATCCAGCATGCTTTGCTTCTTTTGTTTTTCATATAAACCTCAGATGATGAAATATAAAGAGCTGTCATGTGGAGTTTTACAGCCCTGACACGAGCCTGGTTTTCCTGTTGGACGCCTTCAAGGACGCATGGAAACAAAAAACAACTTGTTTTTCCGTCTCTGACTGCAGTGAAGCTGCTTAGCCACTAGAGGGCAGAGTCCCATTGAAAACAGGAACAGATTCATGTTTAGGAGGGTGGAAGAAAAGAACAAAAGCTGCAAAACAACCTCAAGTACAAAGAAGCTTAAAAAGACCAGAGACAGGCCCAGAGTGACCACAGAGAGGAAACAAAGCATCAAACACAACAAACAAAAGAGGGATACATGCAAAATGACACAGAAAAAAACAAATGACCAAAAACAGGTTTCAATAAAATATGGAAATAAAACAAAAAAAAAAACAAACTGAAACATCACACAAACAGAACAGACAAGACAAAAATATCAACAAAAACCTGAAAAACAAACACAAAAGAAACACAAATGACAAAAAAAGAGATGCAGAATGTTCAGAAATATACTGAAAATGACAGCAAAGACACAAAGCGATGCTAAAGAGAAACAAAAAGCTGCAAAAAGTATGCAAAGCAATTACAAAAAAAGAACTTGAAAGAAAAATGAATGCAGCCAAACCACAAGGAAACAGACAGAAAGGAGATATAACGTAGACACAAGGTGCGAAATTATCGAACATGTCATCACAGAAATAAACAACATAGAAACTGAAAGATTAACATGAGTTTGTATGTCAGGGAGTCTTTCTTTTAAACTAGGTGATTTATCACTGTGGTCCAGACAAAGTGAAGCAACCTGGTCACAAAATAAATAGTTTCCTTCATAAATATTTCATTTTTTTTCTTGCAAATTTACATTTCTGAATTTTTCCCCTGAGTTCTGTTTTTTGTCATTTAAATAATCAGAAAGACAGAAATCTTTCCTGCTTTCACACAGGTTTCTTCATACTGTTGCATCATGTTGTATGTGTGTGTGTGTGTGGTGACAACTATTATATGTCAGCTTTACCTCACCCTCACCCCTTTGTGTCTTATTTCCTTGAAACTTGCAGCAGGATCTCAGAACTGCTAACCATTAACATCAAATTAGTGTACAGGTTTACCTGACTTTGTGAGGACTTAAGTTGTTTTCAGGCCTTGTGGGGACATGTGAGAGATCAGACTTTTCTGATCTCAGGGTTCATGGAAGGCTGAATTACCAGGAATTCCTAAAAGTCAGGCTAGCATTACTCTGCCTGGATATACTGAACAAGTATATCATCAGATTACTGACCACTTTGTTAGGTACACCTTGCTAGTGCTGGATTTGATTGTTTTTTTTGCCTTCAGAGCTGCTTTAATTCTTCATGTTGGAAACATTTCTCAGAGATTTTGGTTCTTGTAAATGTGACAGCATCACACAGTTGCTGCAGATTTGTCAGCTCCACATCCATGAGTGAATCTCCCGTTCCAACTCCAATCTCAAAAGGTGCTCTGTTTGACTGAGATCTGCTGACTGTGGAGGATATTTGAGTACAGTGAACTCATTTTTCAAGAAACCAGTTATAGATGATTTGACCTTCGTGCTATGGTGCGTTATTCTGCTAGAAGTAGCATCATTAGATGGAATGTTTTGGTCTTCAGGGGATGGAAACCAAAAGCAGCCTGACCGTTGACAGAAGGTAGGATGGATGCTTTCTTGCTTGCCCCAAATTCTGATCCTACATCCTGAATGTCGCAGCAGAACTGGAGACTTACTAGACCAGACAACATTTTTCCATCTTCTAGTCTCCAGTTTTGGTCAACCTGTGAAAACTGTAGTCTCAGTTTCATGTTCTTAGCTGACAGAAGCACCATCTGGTGTGGTCTTCTGCTGCTGTAGCCTGCTTCAGTGGGTCGTCTTGACCATGTCTTTATGCCTAAAAGCTTTGAGCTGCTGTGATGTGATGGTAAATGATATATTTCTGTTTACAAGCAGCTGAAAAGGTCTACCTAATAATGTAGATGGTTGAGTATATATGAGAAGTAAATGAACAAGAAATAAATCACAACATTCAACCAATTTATTACATGTGAAATTTATGTTTTTACTCAAAAAGCTGGATTATTGATGCATTGACCACAAAGAGACACAAATCAAAACAAACACCCTCCAATAAATATAAAATAAAAGAAAGAGACTAAGAAGATAAAAAATACACAAATTAGACAAATGAAAAGCAAAACAACCTGAAAAGAATCTGACAGCAAATCAGAAAGGAAATCAGTCTGTTATGGCTGAGTTTAATTACTTTAATTACAATGCTGTGACCTCACTGAGCCTCTCCATGCAGAAAAAAGGTTTTTTTCTAGCCCCTCGTGTTCTGGGTGAAGTGCCCCAAAAACCTCCAAATACAAAATACCTGAAACCCTCATTATGGTGTATTCCGGTATTCAAACATAATCTTTTCTAATCACAGCTGAACAGTTTTATTTATTTAAAAAAAATCTCCTGTCCTGATGTGGGATTCAATAATTCACCAAAAGCTCCAAAACTACACTATTTTCCATCCTTTAAAAGTCAAAAATCTTCCATTGGTGTATATGAATCAGTTGACAATCAGTTCATGAAATTTAACTGTGGCTCTTTATTATGAAGGGCCCAGAGATAATATATTCAAGTTTAAAGACCAACAGGTATGAAATCACTGGCTACAAGCTAATCGATACTCCAGAAAATAGTGTCACCATTCCCGGAAGATCCTTCAGACCTCTGTGCACAAATAGCAGGATGATATATATATATTATTCAACGACTTAGACTAAATGAGCTCAGTATAAGGTGAATGCATACTAAACATACTAAACATTCCATTAAATGTTTACATTGTATTTATAGAATTAAATTAAATGGAAACTTTTACATGTGATTGAATTAGTTAAAGTCAAGCCATTTTTTAATGTTAAGTCTCTGTCTTTCCCAGAGGAGCATCAGTAGGAAATACAGATTCTCAGATGTGACTTTATTCACTTTTTTGTTTTTTCTTGTTGACTACAATTTCTTTTTTATAATAATGTTATCTGAAATCTTTAATATGTGATTAATCTTTAGTCCTAAAACAGGACACGTCTTTATACTTTATTCACCTTATATCAAATTTGCACTACGTTTGAATTCAGTTTTTATGTTTAATCTATTTAATCTTTACTCTCAGACCATTAAAAGTCACAGTTCAAAGAATACAAACTACCATATGCACATCTAAATAATAATTTAATGAGGTAATAATTATAACATATCAGATTTTATGATTTGTAATAACAGGGCCGCTACACTCTGTTAACATGTACTGTCAGCTTTCTTTAATGGCTTCAAATACTAATATTTTTCCAGTTTTAGTGCGCACATGTTCATACAGCATTTTGAATACTAAACTGCCATTTGGTGCTTTTCCTGTTACTAATACTCATACAGCTTATTTGCCAGCAGCTGTGTTACTTTCTGGCTGTATTGCGTTTTTAATCGCTTCATATTTTTCTAATATTGTACTTTTCTCTTCCTTGCTCTGCTGCCAGCACATTTATCCCTCTTTGTGATTGGTCAGGTGCTGCCAGCACCACCCCTTTCTTGTAGCTAGACCATTGAAACCTGGGCTGACTTACAGAGTTGATATGTGACCTCTGAGCCTGATTGCTGATATCAGGTTAAGTGAAGGTAATGAAAGCTATGCTGGCTATGATGAACTTGCTTTGTAGCACAGGGCTCTGGAATATGAATAACAAGATTACTTGCTGAGACTGTTTTGTGCACCCCTAATTTTTTGCAGACAGGTTAAAAAAATACTGTGATTAACAGCTGAACAACATTAGCACTGTTCAGTTATTTGTTATAGATATGTTTTGTTTCAATGGAATGTAAAAGAGAAAAAATAGCTACAATAAATAAGCATATCAACATTAGCTATGAGACAAATAGCTGTTGGGGGGGGGGGGACGACTAAACAGGTCGCCACTCTGTTGCAGAGCGAACAAGCTAGGCTTGTTGGTGGGACTGCAGGCCAAGAGCAAAGAGCTGGAGAAGATGGTTCAGCTCATTATCAACATCATTTAAAAAAAAAAAAAACCTGCAAGTTTATGCATAAAATGCATGAAATTCTTTAAATGCCTTTCATGTTTCAACAGCTTATAAGAAGTGAGTTTCAAATGTGAGTGCAGGTTTCCTTTGAGCACTTGGGGGAGGATGCACTAATCAGATGGATTTTGGGGTCCTTTCTGAGGAAAATTTAAACCTCAGACTCTAATTTTTAACAGACTCAGCTTCATTAAACCATTTGAAAGGATTCGGTTTAATTGAGTTTTATTTATATAGCACCAAATCACAACATCAGTTGCGTCGAATTGCTTTATATTGTAAAGACCCTACAATAACAGAGAGAAATCCCCAACAACAAAATGAAGAGCCCGATGAGCAAGCACTTTGCTGACAGAGGGAAGGAAAAGCTTACTTTTAACAGGAAGAAACCTCTGGCAGAACCAGGCTCAGCGGGTGTGAGGAACAGTTTCCTAGGTCTTGGTATAAGAAGCATGCTACTAAAAAATAGTTAAAACAGTAGAAATAATAAGAAAGTAAATAAAAAGTAGATAATAAATGTCCTATATCAATTTGTGGTGGAAATTACTTTTTTATGTGAAGAAAATTGAAGTTAATCCTCTCCTGTACGTTTTTATTGGGGGGGACATGCATGTGACATAAATAATGAGGGACATGCTCTGTGGATTTTAATATTTACTTGTTTTTTCGCTGCTGCTATAAAATCACGGCACACGCAGAAGCAGAGACACACCGCCTATATAAAGTGAACCACGGTTTACACACTCCTGTAGAGTGAGTGGAGGGACACACACACGCACACTCTGGCTGTGCAGCTCCACGCGTTCAGCCTGGAAAGCGACCAAACTTCAGACAACCTGCACTTTTATTCCACTCTTCAAATCCTCTTTGTGCTCCACTTTACATCCGGATCAGAGGAAGTTAAAACTGAGCGGTTTCCAGTTTGCCTCTGGTGAGTAGGGACCAAAAACCACCACAACGTGATCCGGATCCCAGGCTGCAACTTTATATTTCCACATCACTTCTGACTGAAACTTTCACCCTGCGGGAACAGACCACGCAGGACATGCTAGGGTTTGTGCCTGTCCTGGCCGCCTTTGCGCTGCTCTCGGTGGGCTTCAGGAGCGCCGGGGCTGAGCTGGAGATGCGGAGCTCCGCCGTGCCCGCGGTGCAGAGAGCTGCAGCTGGGGTGAACAGCTCCGGGGACGAGGTCGGGGGAGCAGGGCGGACCAGCTGCCCTGGCCGCTGCCGGTGTGAGGTGGACGGGCTGCTGCACTGGGTGGACTGTTCGGACCTGGGCCTCCGGGAGATACCGAGCAACCTGAGCGTCTTCACATCTTACCTGTAAGTCAGCAGTCGTTTGTCTTTAAGGTAACCTGTTGATCCAAAGTCTGCACAAAGTAAGTGTTGTGTGTGTGAGCGTGCCTGCGCGCGCGCACGGGTGATGTTATGTAGTGGTGAGAAACGGAACACCTGTCCTCTGTGCCTGTTTTTCGGGTGCATGTCAGGTGCTGTGGTTCATGATGTTTAAGGAAAAACATTTAATCTGCAGAGACCCAGAGTGCATCACTGAATTTACACCTGGAGACAAAAATAATTTCCCAAATTCAACCACATCCCCAATGAAGCTGCAGTTCCCCGAATGCCCAATTGAGGCAGTCTCCAGCAGTGGGTCAATCTCCATAGATTCCCAAATTACAATGTCCAACGTTAGAGGAGAGAAAACACGTTCACAGCCTGATACAAAAACACCTCGCTAACTGCTGCAGTAGGATTATTTTTTATATAACTTAAAGAATTAAAATTTGAGTAAAAGCCATTACACTCCGAGGACAAACAGGGACACGACATTCAGAATTTTTCAGATCTGAACTTGTTGCATTTTTTACAGAAAATTCACCCTCAAAAAACACACACTGTGAAAAAAATGAAGTGGACACCAAGCGATGAAGAGCTGGTCCTGATGTTTCTAAACAAGAAAAGGAAGAAACTGAGATTCTGGGTTCATCTAATTCTCAGGAGAAGGCAGAGGTAGGGTCAGTTTCATGGTTTGACCCAGGAGTTGAATCTGTGTTGCACAGCTGCTTTTGTGCACATTTCAGGATGTTGGTGGGGCAGTATGAACTCTCGTTAGCAGGGTTCGGACCACATCAGAGAAGGCAGAGAAATCATTTCAGAGAGCCTACTGACCTGAGCAGTGTCTATGTGTATGTCTGAGGTTCAAAAAATAATAAATGCCGCAAATTCGTCCATCAAAATTACAGCGGTGTTGTGAACAGCTGCATTAAGAATAGGTGAGTCCAAAAAATATTTTTTATGCTTGAAATATTACATTGATTTTATGAGTCCGGCCTTAACACTTAAAAGATCATGTCTTAGCTGAATCTATAACCAGGTATGTTGTGGAGCCACATGTTGGACATATACTTAGTTGTTTTGTATTTTTTACAACCTACACTCATTTTGTGTAAAACTTATGTGTAATGTGAAGGTCACAAACCAAAGGCATCAGTCAAATAATAATGTTGTTACACTTGATGCTGTTCTCCATGCACCTTTAGAAGAAGGTGAAGTTTTGCCAGAAAATAACATCTGGCTTCTGCTTTTTAGTGTTCCCTTTTGCTACAAGTTTGTTTTGTTTTATATTATTCCAGAAATGGAAAGTATAGAAATGAGACCATGTAAACAAGCTCACCCTTTCTAGAAGGATCTATTTGAAGTTTATTGTAGACATTGCACAGACTGCAGGGTAAGAGTGCCAACATCAGGACAGGTGTTATTTCGGAAACCGTTTTCAGCCAAGACTCATTGAAGAAGCTCCTGGAGTCTTTCAAGTGATTCTATTCTTTTTACGTTTAGACAAATTTGGACAGGTTTCAGCAGTTTTACAGGAGCTCTGATATTTCAGGTTTCATTCTTTAAAGGCATTTAAGAGATTTTTAATTGTTTCAGGAACCCGTTGAAGGAGTTCTTAAAGTTTTCTAAATGGTTGTGCTGACTGGATAAAATAATTGGAGGATCGACAGATTATCAACTTTGAAGAGTATAAGAACAGTTTTAATGAGGTTTTTGGGGGGTTTCTGGTCCAGCTGGTCTCAAGACCTTTGAAGAAGATTACCTCGTTTATCAGAAAGTTATCCCTTGGCAATACCTAGGAATGTATTGGAGTTTTTTCTTTGCTTCTGTGATCCTTAAAAGAGACTTCTCAAGTACATCAGGGATATCAGGGAATGCTTGTAGATGTTTTGATAGTTTCTCTGAAGCTTTAGGATTGTAGAATTCTAACATACATTTAGAGACATTGAAGATTCTTTAAAGGACTTTTAATTTATTCCTCTACAGGCAAACAGGAATGTGTGGACTGACAATGTTTCAAGGGTGTTGAAACATCAGAAGACAATTTGGTGTCTTCTGATAGAGGATTAACAGATCCTTGAGTTTAGCCCACAAATGTAGAGTTTCCTGGAGGTTTTGAGAAGGTTAGAGGGATTTCTCAAGAGGTGCAGCTGGTGAAAGAGTTTTGCAGGAGCTCCAGGCGTTCTTCAGGACGTTTTGGTTGCGGATCCTAGGGTGCACATGAAGGTAAATAAAGAGGTTTGATGTTTAAGGACGTCTCGTCACATTCAGTGATCTCTAAAGAGGCTCCTGGAACAATTCAAGCTGTTTCATTGTTTTTGAGGAGGGAGTTTTCAGGTGTGCTTAGAGACATTTCATTTAGTTTTACAGAAACGCTAAACTTTCAGGAACACCTTAAGGGGTCCTCAAAGATTAATGGAAGCTTGGGTGCTATGACAGCTTATTGGATCGCATCATAATAAAAGCTAAACAGCCCGAAAAATGGACTCAGTGGAATTTTAAATGTAGACAACTGGGAAAGTCTTTGAAGAATACACCCCAAAAGTGAACGTATACAAAAAGTTTGATGTTTGATGCCTGAGGACTTCTTTTCAGCTTCAGTGAGTCTTAGAAAGTTATTCTGGGCGTTTGAAAGAGGTTCCACAGGTTTTTTTGAGGCTTCTGGTGTCCTCCGGGAAGACGTTTTATGGCTGCTTAAAGAAGTTCTACAGATTTCTGTGGCCATTTAACAACAGTATTTGTGAAGTTTTAGTGTTTCTACTTGAGTGTAAACTACTGTTAAAGCAAGACACTTAAATGAATTCAAATCCATTTCACCTCACAGCAGGTCATCGGCCTCGATACAAGACTTGTTTCAGCTTCTGCAAAAGCATTACGTCATTGTACTTTGTGTGTGTGTGGAAGGAAAACCTGCTCGTCTTGGCTGTAGCTGCAAAGCAGCACAATGTCCAGGATTTAAATTTCACTCTCATTAAAGAAAACCTTCCCCTATTCAGAACAGCCGTGTGTGTGTGTGTGTGTGCTTCACAGTGAAAGCACTTTCCTTACAGTTCGTCCACGACAGGCAGATGGACACACACAAACCCACTCACACAGCGGCTGCCAATCAAAGAGTCTTTGTGTCTTTATTAAAGCTCCAATCAGGAATCGAATCCAACAAAACATCAAGGAGTTCCTGTGTCTTTCTTTGTTTTGGAGACTAACCAGATAAATTTTTACATTTTTGTTTTGGTGCAAAAAAAACAAAACAAAACCCTGCGTCCACAGAAGGGACCTGCTCTAAAAACCTAAAACTAAACGTGAGTCATTAGTTTTATTATTACTAAATGTAAATGCTGGAAATCAAAATTGCTTAATTGATGAAGAAAGGAATAGTCCACACCTGTCCAAACAGTTTAAAGTCAACTGCTCACTTACTATGGTTCTTTGAAAAGAATATGCATTAATGTAATATCTTCAAATGAAACCTTCAAATTATAGTACATCTGTGATATAGTCCTTTTTTCTGGCGTTAAACAAATGTGTCCATTTCTATTCTGTTTTTGATATTTGTAACTGAGAAAATTGGGGACATTAGCCCACTTTAAATTTTTTTCCACATATCAAACAAGGATCAACAGAAAATACCTTCTGTCTGAAAGTCAGACGTGGGGAGAGCAGCAGTGCGACCACATCAATGACATTGATTAATTCAGAACAGCATGAAAAGGAGGAGCCAGATGGAAGTGGTTTGCAAAGTGGCTTGCAGATGTGCCGCAACTGTAGGTGGTCTAAAGCAACCTAAATATGCCCACGGTATAAGATTCACCGACTGAATATGAATATGTGAATATGTAAAAGGCTTAAGACTGATGGTGTTTGTGGCTTGACTTGACCTGAACTAACGCTACGCTCAGTTTATTAATAGTAACTGGTATGAAGAGAACATGCCCCAATTTAAATACTTGGCCAATTCAATGGCCAATTAGCATATGTCAGCAGAATGTTAGCAATATAAGGACAAAATCAGCTTCACTTTAAGACAAATTAAAGAATAATAGGTTGACCAATTGCATTTATTTCCAAAAAAGGTTTTAAAAATTCATTTTTATTTACGAAAACCTTTTTTGAGAAGCTGCTCTCTCATAAGTGTCCTCTAGGTGAATTGAAGCGCTTAGACATGAATAGCCTCTCATAAGTTGGGTTTGTCTTAAATTCAGTCCTCCTGAGCACGTGCTTATAGTATACAAGAAGGTGTAGAACACCATCAAAGAGAAACAACTATACTCACCTTTCTGTTATCAATTTCATGCAACAAATCTTGAAAGCAAAAGTTTTGATTCGAACCAGAAGACAAACAGTTGATGAGTTTGTTGTTGTCTATGATCAGGACTTGTTATGTCACTTTTTTGAAACCAGAAACGATCAATTAAAATATCAGCTCGAATGTCCTGTTGTGATTTTGTGCCTCCTGGTTTGTTGTGAGAACTTTAAGGGACCTTCTGAGGAAAGCAACTGATCTCAGAGTCGCTTTACAATCTCCTTCAGTCTGTCTGTCTGTTTGACCGCCGTCAGTCTGAATACTGCCATCTGTCAATGCTTTTGTGTGTGTGTGTGTGTGCATACACTTGCTGCATGCCTAAGCAGAGCTGCCTGAAGTCTGAATGGGCCTGGAAGTCTCTATTCTACGTGTGACTGACAGCAGCAACACAGGAATGCATTTAGCCTCAATGTGATGAATGGATTGATGTATATATGAAGGATTCTGTAGCCACGCCCCTTCTGGCAGCCATATTGGACATCCCGAGCCCTGAGGATATAAATCATGTCTGCACTTTCCTACACTAACAGCTCTAAAATTAAATGAATTTCAAGGTAATGCAGATGTTTAGCAAGAGTGAACTTCCTGACCTTTCACGTGACATCACAGGAAGGTAGGTAGCCCGTTTACAGTCCTGAGTGTTTGCACGTCTGCACTAGTGGAGTCTTAGTGTGAGGGAGCTCCATTGGTTTGAGCTCAGCTGTCATCGGATGGTGCTTGTGGACGCCACGGTCCACTGCACACTCACACAGTTAGTTAAAAGAGGACGTGACAGACAGGTAAATGGACTACCTGTCTTCCTGTGGGGGTATGGGAGAGGTCAGGCAGACAATAGAAAGTGATACTGAAATAGCCTTAAGCTATCAGAGATAATTGATTTAAACTCCACAACTGTGAGGCCACAATAAAAATGTTGGGCTCCATCAGCGCTTGGACATTTCTACTCCTAGATCTTAAAATCTGAGGTCAAAACATCCCAGCAAGTAAGCTACACTGATATTACTGAAGCTGTTTTAAAAGGCTGCGTTAAATTGCTAAATGTAGGCACAATGAATGTGGTTCCTTTATCTCGCTTTTAGAAAAACTTTGGACACTAAAAAAATGGTAATGAAAGGATGAGATTACACTGTATATTGAAAATATGAGCTCATTTTGATTCCCGTAGTTCTGAAAACTTAGTGTTCGAAACTTAGTGTTAACTGCTTGACAGCTCAGGACCTGTTGGTCAGATTTTTCAGCTCTTTAATCCTCTAAATGTTTTCAGTGGGTGACCTGTCTGGACTGCAGGCAGCTGGTTCTTTACGAGTTGTCTAAAACAAGTAGAATATATTTTTACAGTCTTGCTTTTCGGAGAAGACAAAGGTTTATTTAGCGGTTTATGTTCCACCAAACTTTGCACATCTTTCACTATTAATGGTGCCTTCACAGACTGAGCATCCCACCTGGACGAAATGCCTCCCTGTGGCTTGTGTTGAACTGTCTGATGGGATTATGTTGCTGAAATAATAAAAAGATAAATAAATAAAATGGATGACAGCATATGTTGGTCCAAGAAACTGTAGATCATTCAGCATTAGTGGTATTACCAACATGAATGCTGGATTTGAACTGTGGTGTGATTGTTGCGCTTTTCTTAGATGTCTTAAAAGAATCTCCGGTTTTTTGGCCAGACTACAGGACGGTTTTCCACTTTGCCATCTTAAATCAGTTTTTTCCCAGGAAAGGCGGTTGGTGACATTTCTGTATCCTATTTTAAACTTGTAGGAGGCTGTGGCTCAGGAGGTAGATTGGATTATGTCGTAACTGGAAGGTTGGTTGCTTGATATTTGGCACATTCAGTCCACATGTTGAATTGTCCTTAAGCAACTGCTTCTGATGTATGAATCTGAGTGTTACTGTGTGCATGACAGGAAAAGCTTAAGGGATGGAGTAAAGTGTTGGACGAATGAGGCTTGTAGTACCTTTTCATGTTTAATTTGAGATGCAGAGATGAACTGTGTTCGATGATGATGATGGTTTTCAGAAGTGTTCCTGAGCCCATGCAGGAGTTCCCACCACAGAATCAGGTCTGTTTTTAATGCAGCGCTGCCCGAGGACCCAAGGACCACCAACATTTAACTTGCAGCTTTGTCTCTTTGCACAGAAACTTGTCTGAATCTTTGTTATTACGAACATTTACTATTTTTAAATGCTTAGCTTCAAATGATTTGGAAAACATCTTGTTTTTATCCTGTGGTGAGAGATTTGATTACAGGTACAGCCTGGTCCTGACTGTTGTTTGCATCTTTGGTAAGAAGAAGCAAACACATTCTTGAAGCTGTGATTGCAGCTTTCCTCATTGCTGCAGCTTCACATTGTTGCTCTCTCTTATCTCTGCTACTACGTTAAAAACACGGATCATCACACCTTCAGACTTTTGTACTGTTTCTAAAGCTCTGAGCATTTTTGCTACACAGTGGACCAGAACTAATGTCTTAGACAGATAAACTCTTGATGTCTTGATTCATAAACATTTGTTCTTATTTCACTGACTGAGCAGCTCGTTTTAGGCGATCATCTGCACCTCAGGTTACCTTCGTGGACACACAAACACAGATCTGACAGAGCTGCTGTTTATCTTGAGGTATCTTTTCCTTTTGGAGAAGACAACACAGACTGATTGAACCGACCGGGGAATAAACCTCCTGATGTTCTCTCGCCTTGGGGGGCCCCCCGCTGACCCACCCCCGAAAGACTGAAAGAAAGGCAGAAAGAAAGAGCAAAAAAAGACAAAAACTGAGAGAGGCCTCGCTGTCACACTACGCCTCCAAACTACACAGTTCCCTTTTCTTTTCTTTCTCCAGAGTTTGTCTTTCTGCAGCCCGCCGACATTTGAATAATCGTCTGATATCCATCAGTTTGAGCCCGAGGAGACGGAAAATAGACAACACACACACAAAGCTTCGTCCACCACAACATCGTGAGGGAAAAACACACAACATGGATAATGTATTCGTCTTTTCTTTCATCCTTCTGTTCGCCTTGTTCTTCCTATGTGCCTCTCTTTCTCCTCCAGAAAAAAAACAACTCAGAAAATATTCAAGCGTATGCCTTAAAGATCTTTTGGAAAAGTTTTGATCCGGTACTTTAAATTTACAGTATCAACAGTTTGCTGTACTTCAAGGTCCAGAAAAAGTCAAAGATCCTGAAAGAGTTTCTGGGAGGTTCATAAAGTATTACAATTTATCTTCAAAATATTTCAGAGTAATTCAACATTTTCCTTAAATTCTTGACTTTATGCACTTTATTGCCCCAAAAACCCTGCAGTTACTAAATCTATATTAATCAATCCAATCAAATCCAATTCAACTCTATTTATAGAGCAGAGCAAACACCACAGTGCTAAAGTGCTCTCCAGTTATAAGACAGCAATGAAATACAAATTTAAAAAAATATTTAAACAAAAAGAAAAAAAATAACAGTAAAACGTGTTTTTTGTTTCCTCCCCTATTTAGAAAAATAAGATGTGCTTTAAAAAAAATAAAATAAAAACTATTTTTTTTAGGAACTTATTGTTATAGAAATGTACAAGATGTAACTTTATTTTTGTAAAAAGGAGCAGGTTTAAAGGCAGATTGGCATGATTTTACATTGTATATGCAAAATATCTTCAATCAGAACATAAATCTTATTTTTTTTTGCAGCAAAAACATTCAAACTTTTCATAAATCTCTTTAAATGTGTTTATTTTCGTTCCATTATCCATGAAATAAACATAATTTTGTATATATTTTGCAGTAAAACATATAAAAATATATACAGATATAAAAAACAGTATTTAATTTCTTAAGTCTAATTTCTAGATATACTTGATTTTGAATTTATTTGTAAAATATTTCACCCTTTTTAACTATTTTAAATGTAATTATTATAAATGTATTATAATTATATTATTATTATTATTAGTAGTAGTAGTAGTAGTATAAAACAACAATGATAATAATAATATCATTGTTGTTTTTGTTATAAATTCCATAATAACTTTGTTTCCGGTATTTGACAGAAACATTGACTCAGAGTGCACAGGAAACTTGGCAATTTCAAAATAAAAGCTCTGGCCTTCAGTCAGACAACAAACACAGTTTGTAGTTCCTGTGTATGTTTATACTGTCAGCATGCAAATCAGTGCTGGATGTTTACTTATTGTTAAAGCACAACAATACCTACTCCCATTGTCATCATCTTCTCATCTTCATTGCAAAGTCGTGTGTGTGTGTGGTTGGGTGTGTATTCCGCGAAGGAAATCAAAACATACGACACACTGTTGTCTGTCTGCTGCTTTCAGTCAACTTTCTTTCGATTTCGAATCTGTGTGGCAGTGAAAACAGCCTCTGGACCTCGGTCATCAGTGCTTTCTAAATAAATGATTCCACCTGTAAATATGCTGCTTTTCTTGCTGTTACTCTGAGTGGAACATTTTTCTATGATGGCGTATTAGATAATTACAATAATAAAGGGTAGAAATGATTGAACTGGTGAGGCGGTGGGTGCTGTTCCGTGGGTTTTCTCTCAGTGTGGAGAGGAAAGAGTCAATTAAAAAGAAAACATAATGTTTGCTGTATGAGTCTGTAGGCTGAGGTGCAGTGTCAGCACACCCTCTGGAACAAACAAGCAAGACTAAAACTATATCATTGTGCAACTATCTCTTCATCTGCAAACCTTCTTCACTTTCAATAGGAATCTTACACACATGCAGATTTATTCATGTACAATACAGTCACAACAACAACGACAACATCAGTGACGGCACGCACAGCAACAACACAGCAGTAATTCCTCTTTTCCACGAGCGTCTACAAGACTCTACTCGGTTTAGTTCGAGTTTGCCATCACAATTGAGTACCAACTCAATGTATGAGCTGGTGCTATAGCAATGCAAAAGTCCCATTACATCATTTTTGTGCAACATAAACACAAACACAACAATCGAGGAGATCAGGGCGATTGTACACTGACTGCTAATCTGGTGGTAAGCGTCTGTTTCTCGACATTAGACCACACTGTTGGTTTGCGTGTAGCTCTCATGACTCATCTAGTGATGTCACTCCCTGGCAAATTTTTGTCATGCGTTGTGTTGATGTCACAGTTTTGGCTTGACTCAGCTTGCTTGGAAGCCTGCCCAAAAAAAGTACCTGGTACCAGGTACTACCACGTAATGGAAAACCCTAAAAACCGAGTCGAGGCGAGCAGGTGTTCGAGGAAAAATATGTAAAGGTGACAATGATTGTTATGAACTGATGGTTTTGTGTTTTGTTGCAATTTTCTTTAAACAAGAAAAAACAAACCAAAAGTTACCAAACTAATAAACTTATCAAGTAATTTTCATTAACAGCTTTTTCTTTTTCATGCTCCAGACTTGATCTCCGCTGACGGTCAGTGTCATGTTGCGCTAAACATGTAGTGACCCTCCAGAGATCCTTAAGATGGTGCTGATGTGATAACGTAATACGACAGCATATGGTGCTCCATGTCTGTGCCAAGAGCTAATGGTGATCCAGCAGCTAATGTTACAGGGGAGAGACCTTACTGTTTGATAATATGGAGATTCATGAAAGTAAAAAACTGTTCTGAAAAAGTATATTCTTAAAGTTGAACTTTTGTATTAAGTAAAAACCTTTTTAACTCATTCATATCTTCAGATTCCAATCTGCTTTAACTTGTTTGTTGCAGTAGATGTTTCTATTAAGCATCTCTTTAAATGTAACCCTGTGAACCAAAAGGCTTCCGAATACTCTAATGATCAGGAACCCTCTGAGACCAAAAAATACAGCCAAATGTGGAAGTCCCAAAACTCGCAGTTCCTCTAATGTCCACTTGAGGCTCCAAAAGTGAGTCACTTGCACACCCACTTCTAGCTCTACACACACCTCTAGCTATCGAAGCACAGAAGCCACACCCAGCTGTTGTTCCAACCTCTTGTTTGTGAGAAGGAGCCAATCAGAAGAAGTTGTCCTAACGAGTGAACAAATGGCAGTAAAACTGATTCTTTCAGACAGCGGATGAGCTGAGGGGCTAAAATCAAGGCTCATTATAAGATGAAAAAGGATTATTTTGAAATATGAATCATACAAAGCTGCTCTAATAGAGCCCAAGTATTAAAAACATTTAAAGCTGGAAATAAGCAGCTTTAAGTTAAATCACATTTGCAATCATAAAGAAACACATACAGCGATTTCTGTTTATGTTAATGTTCCGTATGTGGGCGCATGCAGAGGCCTCCGCCTGACTAATGAACAGCCCGGTGTGTCGAAGCACGCTCACACGCAGCCTACACGACTACATATTTATCTTTATGAATGAATGAGTGAATGAAATGTGCTGGGGTTTTTGTGAGCGGCAGTAAAAGCCAATCAGCCATAACGCCGTTAGTCTGCTCAAGAGTAAAGGAGCATTCTGCTAAAATAAGGCTAAACAGAGGCGCTCTGTGTGTGTCTGTCTGTGCGACTGGACTACCTGTGGACACACATTAACAGGTTTTATGGAGTGTTGAGAAAGTTCCTTAACAACTGGTGTATTCAACCTGCAGACACACCCTCTCTCTCTCTCTCTCTGTGTGTGTGTGTGTGTGTGTGTGTGTGTGTGTGTGTGTGTGTGTGTGTGTGTGTGTGTGTGTGTGTGTGTGTGTGTTAAAGACAGAGACAGTCTGTCTCGGCTTCCTTTCAGACCCGAGCCCTCCTGGAAAGACGCTACCTGCCGATAGTTATCAGAGAGCAGAAAATAGACGGTTCAGATAAGAGAAGAAAAGAAAGGAGGAAGAACGTCATGGCTGCACACAAACACAACATACAACAAACGGTGTCCCTGTCCCTGCAGCCAATTGCAAGCACCGATGTCGGCTTGTTTTGACTTTGCTTTTGAGCCCTGGAGCCGTAAAAGTTCCAAAAATATTCACGACAGCGCCCCAAACGTGAATTGTCGAGCAAAAAAATTAATAAATAAAAAATTAACCAACATGCTGATGATTTTTTTCTGTTTCTGCAGCCTTGCTAGTAAACAGATGAGATCACATTCCTGACGTAGTGTTGAGGTGTGTGGACGCACAGAATAGAATAGAATAGAATTCAACTTTATTGTCATTGCACATGTCACAGGTACAGGGCAACGAAATGCAGTTTGCACAGGTGTGTATGCGTGGGTTATGATAGTGATGTAGTGTGTGGGGTTTTTTGGTTGTTGTTTTTTTTTTTTTTTTCAGTAATTCTGTGAATGCGTTGTGTCCTTATAATCAGATTGTTTCTCTTGTAGTCATTTGCTTCTCTTTGTAAAAAATCTCTAGTTTAATTGTAATTTATTTTTCTGTGTTCAGTTTTCATCTGTTTACAATTATTTTGTGTCTTAATGGATGATTTTCCTTTTTGTGGGGTAGCTTTTTTTTTCTCTTTCAGAATGCCCCAAATGTTTTTTCAATCAGTGTTTTATTGTGTTTGTTTATTTATTCATTTATTTTATTTTCAGGTCCATTTCACTCAACGAAAATACTTTTACTGGAGGCTTGTTTTATGGTATTGGTGTTTGGACAAAAACTTTAATTAAGACTTCATAACATCTGTGTGTGGGTGAAATATTTTGACTCGCCAATTTAAATGTAATTAAAGTCTAAAACTACATCTTCATTAAAGTCTGAAGTCACTTCTCCAGGCTCAGGCTGAAAGTTGCTTGGATGAGGGATGAAGTGTTTCTCCCACTGAAATTTGTGTTCAGGTGAACTGAATCAACCTCCTTGGATTTCCTTACCTGGGTTATTCATCACGCATCAAGAGATTAAAAGTTATTGATATCAACTTAGCAAAATAGCTTTAGCAAACACGAGTTAAAGCAGCTAGCAAGCGGTTGGACTAAAGCTTTGTCTGAGAGTGTTTATTTAACTGCAGCGCATAAATCTGAAGATCAGAATACAGAGACCATTACTGTAGATTTCTGTCATTATGAGTCTTTTTTAGTGGGAAACAACACAGATCTTTGTACAAATCAGAGCTGTCACTAGTGATTCAAAGTTCTTGAGCTAAATAACGTGAAGGAACAGGGAAGATAAAAGTGTTTGAGTTTGGCTGAGGTCACTGTGAGCAAGCGTGGAGGAGGGAAACCTGCTCCTTTCTTTCCTCCTGCTCTCCTGCTTTCAGTGTTTCCAGTAATTTCTACTCCTGTCTTGTTTCTCACTCAGATGTGTGTTGACTCATTCCTTTCACTGGCCTTTAAAGAGGCGGGAAGTCCTGCATGGGTGTGTTTATGTGCTTGTATGTCTAACGACACTGCCACACTCATGTCCACCTCCATGTTTTACCCTGAACTCTGCTAGACTGGATTTGTGTGATTGAAATTGCAAAATAATCATTTTTAATCTTATACTGGGCCTTCGTGCAGCCCTTCAGTTCAGATCTTCTGTCTGAAGCAATTTGTTTTAGTGCTTCCTATTAAAGCCATCATTCTTCTGATTGGCTCCCCTACATTAACAGGGGGACATTAGTTTGGGTTCAGCATGAGGGGTCTTCACAAATGTGGAAATATATGCGTAACGGGGCTCCCAGAGGTTGTCAGACTAAATGTTTTTACGTGCGAAGGGTGTTGAATGGTTCCTGTGTCTGAACATAAACAGGTCTCTGTGGTTCTTTAATAATTCATAAGTCTAAATTCTGTTTATTTTCAACGTGTGTCATTATTTTTACAGTCAACACTGATTCATTAATATGTATTGGATGACTTTTTATTAGTTTATGCTCTGTTTTGTTTCTGTACTTACAAATCCAGGTGTGTCAGTCACGTCTGAGCCAAAAGGTCAGATGTGACTGACTAAAGCTAACGACACTAACAGTCTCTCTCTCTCTCTCTCTCTCTGTGTGTGTCTCTGCAGTGATCTCAGTATGAATAATCTGACTGTGTTATCCAGCGGAGCTCTGTCCAACCTGCACTTCCTGGAGGAGCTGTGAGTCACACAAACACATGGTCATGTTTTCATCATTTCAGAGGGCCTTTACACAACCTGTACTTATTTCCTGAAGACTCACTTGAAGTCAGTGTAGACTCAGAAGAAGTCTTGCCATTTTGAAACAATGGAGAAGATTCAGCATATATCACTGAGGTACAAGTGCAAGGTGACACGATGACACCTCTAATAGCTGCTCTAAAAGTAGAAGCCTCTCTAAAAATGGTCCAGAGGTGCACGAAAAGATGACCTTGAACCAACAATCAGGCTACCTTAAATCAGGCTTGTAGATTTAAGTACCTGTTCTCAGAATCTTCTCTCCACACCTTGTATATGTTTTCTTCTTTATCATCCTTCAAGTCTCCACACATGATCAGATATCTTACGAACTTTTGTTGGTGGGCGATGGACTGAGATGGATGAAAGTGAGGGTGTCTGAGCGGGCGTTGAGCTCATGTATCTGTGAGGAGATGATATGTAATCCCATCTCTCTTCACCTAGCAGCCGCCACGTCCTGTACGAACATTTCCTTAAAGCTGGGGAGCTGAGAGACGGCGAGGCTGACCTCACAGGGACCTGAACATGACTCTGACTGCTGTTATGCTCTGCTGCCAGCTGTATGTGTCTGTGTGTGTGTGTGATATTTGTCACCGCAGCGTGAGAAACGTCACTGCGGCGATAGGACACCGCACAGATGCATGCTGGGTGTACGCAGACTGGCTGAACTTTGTGTGGCCCCTGAAAAACATACAGACCTACAGGACCCACTGTGGGTCAGTGTTTTGCTGCTGGTTTGAAATGAAAGCACCGTGTGTGCTGGAAACACGGATCCCCAAACACACCTGATGTCTGACTGTTAACTTGTCTAAAAGATGATGCTCAGTGCAAGTCTTAAAGCTAAACTTGTGAGTTTTTTTGGAAACAAATTCATCAGTTCATCTTGCAGACTGTATCCAAGCAGCTCTAAATTTTAATTGCTTAGGAATGGCATCTTCTAAAGATGAGATGAGATGAGATGCTGTCATATTCAGCATATAAGATGTCAAATTTTTGCATTAAACTCGGAAACGTTTCAAAATATTAAGATAAATGTCGGTTGCAGTAAACCCTGCAAGCTCAAGGATTTGCTGTTAACATCCTCACCTGGACTGTGTTCTGACGTCCCGTCTGAAGAAGTAAAACAACAAACAACAGGCTCATTATTGAGGAAATACCCACAGCGGAGTATGAGTGCTACATTAGGAATGAAAAGGATTTTTTTTTCATTATTATTATTCATTTTGAGAATAAATCCAAAATTTTGAGATTAAAGTTGAAATGGTATTTTGTAGATAGTATAGCAGCCGTGGCAGCTGTTTGACTTGAAACAATTTTAACCTCCATATTCCCACTTTATTCTCAACATGAACAATAATAATTTATCTTAAAACAATGTTCTTAATGTCTAATACTCCTTTGTAAATACCTCCACCTACAACAGCAAGCACCAAAAGCACTAAGGACCCACTGCCAAAGTGTAAAAGAATAGTAAAAGCCCTCTTTTTGAGACACTTTGTTAGCATGAATGCAGCAGCTTTGATTGGTTGGCCCATCTCTGATGGGGGTGGACACGCTGAAAGGTGATGGTGGCACTTCATCTGAAGTTTACTTGGAACACTGAAGAGGACACCTTTTCTCATACACGTTTCATTTTCATATTTGGAGGATGTTTATAGGCTGACATGGTGCTTTGGGGTCACCCTATGTAAAAGATATTCATGGCTGTCCACAAAAAACATTCACTTTGGACTCCTCATAGAAACATTAAAAAATATTTTTCATTTGTAAACACATCCCTCATTTAGTTCATTTTTATGCTAATTTGGCCAAAAATGATCTGAAGTCAGTAATGCTTATAATCTCTCTCTCTGTGTGTCTCAGGCGTTTGGCGGGAAATGATCTGACCTTCATCCCCAGAGGAGCGTTCACCGGCCTCTACAACCTCAAAGTGCTGTAAGTTCACACATATTTCCTCACTGGCATGATGCCTCAGCAAACATACACATTTTATGATTGTTATGTGAATATGTTCCTAAAAGAACATCCTGGTTAAACACTAAAAAAAAACATTTATTGGTTTTTGGTGTTTAACCTAGACTGTTTAATCCCATTATACTGTCTCTGCTGGGCTATTTTTACTGGGCTATTCTCTACCTGTATTAAGATCTGTTCCTTCAAACTTGATCTTGACCTTTAAACGTCCTTTGAATTTGTAAAGATTGGCCAAGATGCATCAGAGAGCTTTATTGTCATTGTGCAAGCAGTGAAACTCCACTGGAGACTTCACACATGTTCAAAGATAAATGGGACTGGAGTAAGATAAGAGCTGTATACGGTTTACATTGGGGTGCATAAAGCATCAGTGATAAAGGTGCGATCTAACAGATTACGATTGTTTAAAACTGATAAGGGTCCTCAGAAAGATAGCAACTCAACCCCACCCTCTCCACAACTCTCACCCACCTCCTACCCCCCGGACACACACACGCACGCACACAAACACTGGAATATTGTGTGGTATGTTTACTGGTGCTAATCATTCACAGAGACACTTTGAAGATTTCATGTGTGTCTCGGTTTAGTGCACAGTTTCTGCAGTTTGGAACAACACTTCTGTTCCCTGTTTACATTTTACACATTCGCTCATACCAACACATTATTCTCTTGTCTTTCATTCTTCTCTCTGTTCATTTCTGGGTCAGTTAATTTTATATTTTTATTGATCTGTAAACATTGGGAATGTTGAACTCCTGTTATTGCAGCACTTTATAGTACTGTCTTTATAATATTTTTAAAAGCTACAATCATAAACATTATTAGTCTTGAAACTTGGTATTTGGTAAAGCATTTTTCTACTCGAACTGAGCACACAAAGGGCTTTTTAATTACAAGCCTCATTCACCCAATATCATACACATTCATGCAATTGTTTTTTTATGCCTATGCACCTTGACACACCCACTCACACGGATTAATCAGGGACAACTCAGGGGTCGATATCTTGTCCAAAAAGACTTTGACATGCTGGCTGAAGTAACTAGAGATTAAACATCTCACCTTCTGATTGAGAGACGTCCCACTCTTCCTCCTGAGCCACAGCTGGCTGTGTTTTATGAACGGACGTTTCACATTTTTTGTTTTATTGTTAGACTTCATAAAATAATTGGGATTGACCAACACAGAAAGAAAGCAAGAAAATACGTTTCCAGGCAACACAGAAACTTCTAAAAGATTTACAAAACAAATTCTGTAATAAATGGAGTTCCACAGGGTTGTGCACTAGGGCCTATTATATTTTCATGGGCCAGTAACTTCTACAATCTAAAGAGCCATTTTGAGCTAATTTTTTTGTCCCCAAAATCTGTAGGGAGCCTCAAAATATATTTGAGTCTTGTATTGAAGCCAACACAACATGTCAATATTACTATTAAGTATAAACATCTTTGTATTCATAGAATTATTTGGTACTTTACAGATATTTATCTGGTATTAAACTTTTTAAATACCAGAGCTTTTTCATTTCATTAACATCATGTTTATTGTTGCACTTAATGGGTTTTGATCTAAAAGAACATAACCTATCAACATAAAAAAATATGCAAGCATATACAGGCCAAAACAGAGTAAGCAGTCTATTTTTAGTCACTCTGCAACCAGGAGCATTGGCAGTGAAAGCTGCAGTTTTGAAAGGCATAGACAATATTTTAGATAACACAGAATACATGTTTGTTTGCTATGCAGATGACACCCAGGTATGTTTATCTATGAAGTCTGATTTATTACTTAATATACAAACATGTCTTGAAGAAAAGGAGGATATATCCTTTAACAAACCAATATTATAAACAAAAATATTTTTAAAAAATCACAACACAACACAAACAAGTGTAAAAATAGTTATTCACCACTTTTAATCTATTTCCTTAATTTCCAGACTTTATGCTAAGATTACTGGCTTCTGATTATCCTGTAGATATACATGCGACTCTAGTATTTCCCAAAATGTGGTCCTTGTAAACCATCTTTGTGTTGTTTTGTTGCGTTTAACACTTTTTGTTAAAGTTTTGATTGCGTTTTATACAGGATGCTTCAAAACAACCAGTTGAGATCTGTTCCTGCTGAAGCCTTCAACAACCTGCACAACCTGCAGTCACTGTGAGTCACATTTCACTTTGGTTTTTTTTAGTTTCGTGTATTATATTATGTTAATTCTTTCTTTATAAATATACCGTGCCATTTTACTGACCACACGTTTTATCTTTTATAAATACTGTGTATTATTTTAGTTTCTCTTAAATTCCTTTGTGTGCTATAATCATTTGTCTTATGTAAACCTAATTTTGAATCTATGCTTAATATAACTATACCTTTAACCTAACTTTAACCCCAAGTTAAATTACACCATCTGTCTTCGTGCTATTGATGTATCTTATGGGAACATTTGTTAAAATATGTTTTTAACATATTCCTCAGCACATATGTTTTTATGTGCTGAGGAAGACAACCTCTGTCCTGTTGTGCTCAGATCATCCTCTCTTTAATGATTTTCAACTGCTTCCATCAGGTCGTCGTTATAAAGTGCCTGCAGTGAAGACAAAGAGACATAGATTGTCTTTTGTACCTACTGCTATTATCATAGTTAATAACACTAAACCATAAGTGTTGTTGCCATTGCACATTGTACTTTTTTGATGAAAAATCTAGGTTGTTTTCTCAGGCTTATATTATATTATATTATTTTGGAGTGTGTATGTGATTTGTTGGTTGTCTGTTTGTTTGTTTGTACGGACATACTGCAAATCAATTTCCCGTTAGGGACAATAAAGTTACCAATAACCAATAATAAGTCCATGCGATATTAAAATGGCTTAATTTTCCTACAAAAAATGAATAATACACATATAGACACACTAATCCAGCGGTCCTCAACCCGGGTACCGGGCCGTGAGAGTTGAGGCTCGGGTGTGAAATTCATGGTTTTCAGAGTTTTTATCTGTTTTTATTGTTATTTTTTTATCGTTTTTATTGTTAACCCTTTAAACCCTAACCCATCATGGGTGACGGTTAGCATTTTCAGCAAGGGTGGGCAACTCCAGGCCTCGAGGGCCGGTGTCCTGCTGGTTTTAGATCTCACCCTGGGTCAACACACCTGAATCAAATGAGTAGTTCATTACCAGGCCTCTGGGGAACTTCAAGACATGTTGCGGAGGTAATTTAGCCATTTGAATCAGCTGTGTTAGATCAAGGACACATCTAAAACCTGCAGGACATCTGCTCTTAAGGCCTGGAGTTGTCTTCCCCTGGTTTAAAGGGTAAATTAGGTTAGGGTTTGAAGGGTTAACTCGGTTTCCCTGGGTCTTTGAATGTGTTATGAACAGAGATGGGCAGTAACGCGTAACGCGTTACTGTAATCCGATTACTTTTTTCAAGTAATGTAAGGGATTACTATTGCAAAAAAGGTAATTAGATTACTGTTACTTTCCCGTAAGCACGCCGCGTTACTGCGTTACTAAAACTGTGATTTTTTTTGCAAGAGTGACAGTGACGTAAGCGAGTGCGACGTTCGTGGCAACAGCTGTGTGCAGATAAACAATGGATAATATATCGAGTGCGGGAGAGAGTATGAGCGTGCAGCGTTTAAAGTGTGGAAGTACTGACCTTACTTTGAGTTTGATTCCGTAAAAAGTGACAAAAACATTAGTGTCCGCTGTTCACTGCGTGGGAAGAAAACTTCTTTTTACAGCGAAAAAACCCTTAACTTCCGAGCAAGCACCGAGTGCGCTACGACGGAATGTGAAATTCATAGACAAACTCGCAGATTCTTCCACTGACTGCTGTGGCACATCTGCACCAGGGTAAACCTCTGCCTGCTATACAGGTGAAAATAGAGCAACAGGACCGCTGAGTCTTTGATATTTTCTGCTGTGTTTCACTTGCATCTATTTGAAAGAGTGAGTGTAAACACAAAAAAATAAATAAATGTATGTGCTGGAATGTGCAGAAAATAAGTTTAAATGTTAAACAAATTTCTTCCAGTCAGAGAATGTTGCATATAATTACATTTTTGCTTGATGCATAAAGTAAAAAGATTAAAACTAATAAAACAAGTTTTAAAAAGGGACTTTTCCATTTGATTACATTTTATATGATGGATTATGCAGAAAAAGTAGAATTGGGCTGAAAGATCTATTTCTTTATTACCTATTCAGGTTGTAAATCGTGTTTTTAAAAAGTAACTAAGTAACTAACAATTAATTACTTTTGAAAATAAGTAATCAGTAAAGTAACAGGATTACTTTTTGGGGGAAGTAATCAGTAATTAGTTACTGATAACCTTTTTCAAGTAACTTGACCAACACTGGTGATGAATAAATCTTCCTTTTTTTGCTACCAGTACTGGTTTCATTTTGTTGTATTTATCCGCGACAGCTTAAAGGCATAAACCGGTCCGTAGCGCAAAAAAGGGAGCGCTGCACTAATCCCTTCGTTTCATTTTACTCTTTGGTGGAAAGGAATCTGTCTCACACACACGGCTCAGTATATTAATGTATGTAGTGCAGCGAGTGTGTTCTCTGAGTCTGATAACACACAGTAATTATACTGAAACTGTACCTCTCTCTCGCTGTGTGTGTGTGTGTGTGTGTGTGTGTGTGTGTGTGTGTGTGTGTGTGTGTGTGTGTGTGTGTGTGTGTGTTGGGGGGGGGGGGAGAGAGAGATAAGGGTATAAGAATGGAGACGTCTGAGTCTTTCTTTTGGTCTAAGGTCTCTCTCATTTATCTAATGGACAATTATGTGAAGTCCCATCCTTCTCTTCTCTCTCCATGTGAACAGAGGAACTACTGTTAGGATGAACATACAGTCAGCTCTCTCTTTATATCTACAGATCTTGCATGTTTATGTTGCACAGCCTGCAAAAGAGCTGTGAGTTTTCTGCCTGAACTCAAGACAGCAAAAGTCAGTAAAAGGGAACTGAATGATATTCAGTAACTTTTTTAAATTAATATTAAACTGATCAATTAGTAAATTAAGACCAGACCCTTAGACATCTCTGTGCCTCAAATATCCCCACACCCAATCAGTCAATCACTGAGTTTAATCTGAGCATGTAGCATTAGCAGAATTATCATTTATCCTATATGCAACATCTTTATCTGAATCAAACTTCCCTGATTCAGAGCACAAATCAACAGGTGTTAAAGGTAAAATGTTCCATATTGGGAAATATTACAGCACTGTCTATCAGATTTTATTCATATTATAAAAAACAGGAAAAGTATTTATGTATTATAATATTCAAATAAGTTGTATTTATATAGTGCTAAACACAACAAATGTTGCCTCAGCCCCTAAATTGTTGTGTAAAGAGGAAACCCCAACAATCAGATGACTCAGTTTATGAGCAAGCACTTGGCAACAGTGAGAAGGCAAAACTCCCTTTTAACAGGAAGAAATCTCTTACAGAACAATGCTTAAGAAGGAGCAGCCATCTGCAACCAGCTGGGGTGAGGGGAAGGAAACAGAACAAAAGACACACTGTGAAAGAGAGCCAGAATTTAAAATGAATTAGGTAATGATTAAACAGTGGTGTATAAACTCGTGAAGAGTGAAAACAGATGAGTGAAGAAGAAGTGGTCAGTGTCTATTGCAGCGTAACTAAGAGAGGGTTCAGGGTCACCTGATCCAGCTCTACCTAACAACCTCTCTTTGAGCAACACAGTTAAAAATCAAACAGGGTGGTAAGACTGAAAAAAATGTTTTGATGCTGTAACATGTGTATAGAAGTTAATTAACACATAAACAAGACACAAACAAATTAAAATGGACCTTTAAATGCTTCAGTTCAAATAATTAAGCAATTATTTTTGCGTCTTTGCATTGTTTAATACCACTGCCTAACAAATGTTCAGTCACTCACTTATTAAGGCTTATTATTTTAATTTTCCTGCTTTTTGAGAGCTGTGCCTTTGTCCGACTCACAAAATCCACACAATCACACTGAGTAATAAGTGTGGTCATTAAAATACCTTCATTTGACCTGAGAGCCGAGAGGCTGGTTGAGTGGTGCTTGAGCAGCCTGCCGATCATTCCTTTGCTGCTGGTCAAACACTTGATTTCTAATGTTCCTCTTGAACAGACAGTGAAGTGAAGCCTTCAGTTTTGCATTTTGAGTCTCTAAACATAGAGCTTTTATTGTGCATCTCAAAAAGTAGATGTTTTCTGTTATTATGTGAATAATTTAATAATAATTTAATCAGTAAAGAGAGTTATTAGTTCTAAAGTGTCTTAATTATGTAACTATAATGCCGCATTAAGTTAAAAATTGCAGAAAGGATGGCTGGGTTTTTTGTACTTTTTATTAAAAATGAGAAATTAGTATGTTATCTGCAGAGCAGAAGTCGAAGGTTCCATCACTACATTTAGTCATTGTTTTTGTTTTTGTTTTGTTGTTGTTTTGTTTTGGGTTTTTTTTTTTTTTTTTACCATTTTTTTAGTAACTGCACTTTTTTGTACTGTATGTTGTTAGTTTCAAGAAAAAGAAAACTCTTCAATTTAAAAGGCTGTTTATTAATTTTTATGTTTCTACAGTTGATTCAGAAACGTTGCTAGATTTCTAAATACCTCCAAACAGAAAATTTAATTTTGGAGTCAACCCTAAATCTTGTCTTGGAGCAGCTTGAAAACAATTCTTGTCCCTAATTTATTGATTAAACCAATCTGGGAATCGTCCCAGTCTCTGGGGATAATGGCCAATAGTTTAAGATTTCTGATGTTTCTATCTGATATCTGGAGCTAGCTAGCCATCCTTTCCTATGTGCAAATATTATATGATCATCGGGTTTTGAAATTACCTCTCGTTTACTGGCAAAGAGCAAAAAACTTTTAGTACCAAAAATCTTACATTCTGCATATTATATACAGTTATGTGTTTGCACCAACCTGACTCATTGGCAATATGTATACAGAATTGCTCTGTGAAACTTTTTTTTTTTCCGCCTGTCCCGTTTGGTTCTTTTGCCATCAGAATTATTGTCTAAAGGCAAAGAAAGATGCCCAACAGATTTACTTTACCAAATGGACCATCCCAGCCTTGCCGTAATGGTATTTTTGATTCACCATCGCTTTTATTGTTTATTTTATTTTATTTTCACTTGCTACACATGGGACAGACTTGACTGGGGGAAAGAAAAGGGAGAAAGAAAGAGGGAAAAACAGCAGGGAAGAGGAACGGTGATGAAGGGCAAAAAACAAAAACCAACAAAACAAACGGACAAAAAATACACATATCAATCACCTGGATCACCTGTTGAGAAAGAAAAAGAGAAAACAAGCAAAAAAAAAAGAGAGCAATATAATAAACAACATCATCGCGATGATCTATGTGAATATAGCAGTAAATATTGAATATTATTGTGCAGCACGTAGGATCGACAGCGCACAGTGTGCTTTGAGGTAGGAGCCAAAAAGGGTGTAGATTGTGTGTGTGAAACTGTGAAACTTAATAAATGCATTTACATATATATGTACACATAACTGTTTGCTTGAATGTACATTTAAAATCAGTGTGTATATCTCTTCATAGCCGACTGGATGCCAATCATATCTCTAGTGTTCCCGCTGGCTGTTTCTCCGGCCTGCGTTCACTCCGTCACCTCTGGCTGGATGATAACTCTCTGAGGGAGGTCCCAGTGGAGGCTCTGGGCGAGCTCCCTGCCCTGCAGGCCATGACACTTGCCCTCAACCACATCAGCCACATCCCCGACCATGCCTTCAGCAAGCTGGGCCGCCTGGTGGTGCTGTATGTATACATAACTTGGGTTATCCAGAGCAAACAAATAGAGTAGAATAGAGTAGAACACCTTATGTGACACTAGGGTTCCATTGTAGATGGTTGGAATGTGTACAGGACCGTCTTGGAGGACCAGTTAACTAATGGTGTTGGTAGTAGATTTGCTGTTAAACTAGGCTGGTTACCAATGAAAGGAGCTGGCTAAATTTGGTTTATTTATGAGTAAATCCAACAGTGGTTGTCCATAGCAAACATACAAACATACCATACATTAGATTTAGGTAGATAGTTTATTAGTAGGCTATCTTACTCTGTTATTCTGTTATAATTGAGACATTTTTTAGCATAGATCCAGTAGCTGTAATCTCAGAAACTGATTTCTGAGATTTGTATATAAACATAAAGAATCTGTAGCAAAAGGGAGAAAAAGATTTTTCATGGTCAAATGGATTTCATTTATTTCCTGCTTGTAGTATGATTTTCATTTACCAATCAAGTTTAAGTCAGGCAAACACTCTGTGAGGAGATCAAAACGAGAATCTCATTTACCAAAATGAAATCTTGAAACAACAAAATCACAACAACGGTCACCTTGAGGCTGTTGTTGTTGTAATTTGGTGCTGTATAACCACTGACTACCATCTTACAACAGTTTAGCTTAAATTTTTTTTATCTTTTTAAAAATGTATCTATATATTTTAAAGTTGAAAATTTTGTAAATGAGTTAAATGATAAATAAAAATTCATTCTTTGCCCATATATCTGCTTCAGATTCAGAAAAATGGTTGTGTGTGGTGTAATTTAATTTAACCTCATTTCAAAAAGCTTAACTTAAGTTTACTGACCTTAAAACATCAGGATTTAAATCAGATCTATTCTTCATATGCAGGCTTACAGAAACTCTTTTCCACTTTTTGGGTAGTGTTTTTGTTTTTATCTGTGTGTATTTTTGTTAGGAGCATTAAGTTCAACCGTGGAAGCGACTGTCCCCATCCGTCTGTATTAGCTCCTTAATAACATGCAAGCTCTCTGTTTGTGTGATGGCATTCAGCGCGGCAGCATTGAAGTCTGCTGTCATTCCTTTTGTCCAATCGGTTTGAAGCTAATTTGCATGAAATTACCAAAAGAAAAAAACCTTCTTGAGAGACTCCTGGGCCCCTTTGAAAGAACGCACACACACACGCGCACACACACACACGCACACACACACAGTCTTTGTCTGCTTCATTAGTCCATCAGTCTCTCACTCTCTCTCTCCACAGGCATCTCAACAACAATAGGATCGTTTCCATGGGACCGAACTGCTTCCACGGACTCCACAGTTTGGAGACGCTGTGAGTTTCTGTGTGTGCGCTCGTGTGAGTGCGTGTGAGCAGGAGTTAGAGCAGTCAGGGTTGAGTTGGGGTCAGGGTGAAGGGTTAGGAGATGAGAGAGCCTTAATTTTTACATTTGTAGAGGATCCTTAATGGGATTTATGTTCAAAGAACCTGCACTGATTTGGAGGAATCTTTTTTCTTTCTTTTCAAGAGTTTCATCTTTAGCCTACCTTAGCACAAAGATATAAGGAAACAAAGAGAAAGTACCAGCAAAGCTCCAGAGAACGCCTTAAAGAGCAATATTAGCACTGCTCTTTAGCGTACATATTTTATTTTGATGTGGTAAGGCAAGCTATGGTAAGACTGTAAAACTGCTGACAGTTCAGATCTGTGGCTTTGAAGAGAATAAACAGCTTGATTATCTTTTTTTGATAAGCTGGAGCCCACATCTTGTTTGAAAATTATGCACTCCATCCCTGCATTTATTTCAGTTTGCAAAGGCATTCAGTGGGCTGGACTGGATTACCTATAAGGCAAATTCTGACTATCAGGAGAAAGTTTGAGATCCCTGCAGTAAGTAATAAATAAACGTTAAACGAAGAAAAAAAACAATTGATAAATCTGATACATTTATTTTTTTTTATGTTGTTTTCTGTCATATATGTATATTCAGGCTCAATGTATATAATGGCACTTTACAGTGGCCCTGTGAGATCAACTGCACTGCAACACCAGCAAATAGAAAAAGGCTGCAAAAACACGTAAAACACAACGTGTTGACGTTTCTTCATGTTTGTTCTTGATTTCTTAAGTTGCAGTCTGTTTGATGAGCCGTCATATTTATTTTGTTCAACTTAGTAAACAATCCAAATTATAGACACCAAGGAGACAGGTCAGTCAGGCTGGAAAAAATAAAGAATCTGGAGCTTTCAGATAAACAATAAGATCCACACAATGGAAAAACATCAATTTTCTTTCCTTTATCCAACTCAGGGTCATTGGAGGGCTCAAGAAACTCGAGAGCAAGAATTGATGATGAAGACAAAGATTGAGGGAGAAACTCAATAAAGCCCGTGAGCAGGGTGGGAAAAGAACAAAGGAAGGAAGTAAAAACATGAAAGGCTGCTGACTTTCAAAATAAAGGCAGAAATTAACTAATACAGGGAGGAAGACTAAAAATAGGCTGTAAAACCCTCACCTTTATCACAGAAGTTAGACGCTTTATTTTAGATTTATATTCTATTTTGTCATAAACATATTTTTTACAACCAACTTGTCCAAGATCAAAACATCTATTTGTGTCATTTGTAGGTATATTATTAATATACAGTACAGTTTACTGATGGCTAGCAGCATCACGAGCTCCACATACAGCTGATTTTAAGATCTAAAAAATGGCGCGTGCTTGAACAGAAACACATGTGGGAATTTTCTGAGAAATGCTCGCTCTTAAAATGATCATCAATCTTATTTTAACCATTTGCAATCCAAGCCAGTACACACGTGGCGCTTTATGGAGAGATACCAGTTGTTTCTGCCGTCACCAGTAAGCATTTTACATGGAAATATTAAATGGAGACAGAGCAGATTAACCTGTGTGTGTGTGTGTTTATGTTGTGTGTGTGCGTATAATCTGAGGAATGTGTGTGTGGATAGAAATGTTTCTGTTTTCTCAGTCAACCAGAGAAGCAGGTTTAAACACACAAACATACACGGACTTCATTTGGAAATACTTTTGTGTGCGCTTAGCTGGCTCTGTGTGTGGCCTGGGCTGTATGCTAATCATAATTACTATTCATGCACACACACACTCATGGGCAGCATGTGTTTGTGTGTGTATGCGTGTTGGGAGGCTGTGTACCTGTATGATGAGCAATAATAAACCAGAGCAGAGACTCATGTTCATCTGAAGCTACAAACACAGACAGAGAGGGACCAGGAAAATGGATATGAGAGCAGAAAAAAATTAATGCGACCAAGCTCTGATCAGACCTAAAGGAAAACACATCCGACTTGTGGAAGAACATTCTTTCATGTTTCATGTAGGCCTCCTCCCTTTTGGCCAAATTAAGATTTTCTGGTTCCAGTAAGTGACGGAAACAGTGGTGAACAGAAGACCAAAATCCAGCTCTCAAAACATCTCCACACAAACCTTTTGTTTGTGGGTAACATGACCCAACCCACAAAAATAAAAACCACCATGCTGACTGACACCTGACAGTCAAGATAATGAGCCATAGCATGTTCTTAATTATTTTCAGTAGAGAAAGTAATATATGTCAATGAAAACCAAGTCTTAAGGGATCAGTTGGGTTTATTTCAACCTGCTGTATTTCCCATTTTCATTGGGTCTGTCTTTGAACTCTTCTAGTTCACTGGCTAAGGTTTATCACTCTATGTGCAGAGCTGACCATTCCCACTGTAAAGGTGTTTATCCAAGAGTCAACCATTCCAGTACAGACTATCTAAAAATGATAATATCCAAAGCTTGTGTCGAGCATGGCTGATGTCCCTAACCCAGATTTGATAATGGTCGTCCATCCATCCATCCATTTTTTTCCCATTTATTCATTGGGTTGGAGCTTATCCCAGTTGTCATAGGGCAGCAGATGTCCAAATCTTGAGCTGACTTTCATTAACAAAATTGTCCTAAATTAGAGTTAGCCTTAATGCCTATGATGACTCATAACCTCTCACAGGATTTTTAGCACAGCCTTTAGTCCCAGTTTTGACCGATCGTATCCCAGATTAATATTTCCAACGTAATTGTTCATGCCCCTGATGTTACGCTTCAAAACATCGAGAGTTAACATTACAAATTTGACTCAATATTTCCTGTTTAGAGGATAAATAGATTAGCTTACTAAGTGTAGCAAGCATTAGCAAGGCTGGGGCTAATCATGCTAACTGATGTGCATCTATGACGCTATAAATCAAAGTACAAAGTAATAAAAGAAAACACTTGTTACATGGACATGGAAGACACAATTATTCGGAGGCAGAATTTAAGCTAAAATGATATTTGATTACTATTTACTATTTAATGTAACATATTATTTGCTTAACTTCAAGGCAAAGGTTTATTAGTTTTCCTATCTCTGTAAATACATTCATTACAAAAAAAACGAATCAAAATCATTACATCAAAACTAAAATAATCTATGAGAGACAGAAACAAGAAGGCTTGATACAAACCCACCCACAAATCCAAAAATCCTAACCTGATTGTAGATGTCTGAAAAATCTCTCCTCCAATCCCAAACGTCCAAGCTCCATCAATAATAACCTTGGAAAACAGAAAGCATACCAGTTATTGTTGTTCCTGATCGTCCCCCGGACACACACATGTACTCACACACTCAGAACCAGACGGAAGCAATTTCAATTTAATGGTATTTTTCACAATGTGGCAGCTTCATTCCACACACAGTGGATTTGTGTGTATAATAGCCACCTGCATCCCAGAGATGGATGAGAGAACCTAATTGAAGCCATGTGTGGACTTGAAGAATGCTCTAGTCTCTGCTGGTGATGAAAGAAAAGAGCAAAAGAGGGAGGCACAGTTAAATGTTTCTTTAATAAACTAAAAAGATGGGGGGAAAAAGATTAAGCTAAACATCAAACTTGAAACACAAACATTTACATGAAACACTTTTCTAATCGAAAGCTGACATTCCCACAGCTTCTTAAAAACTGCTTTTTTGTAATCGAACTAACATAATTCCCAATGTAGAGCTGGTTTTCTAAATGTGAAGCAGTTACCAGTCTGGAGATGAAATTTCCAGTTTAGACTATTGGTGTGACTTTGGTGCTATTTGCTTCCCAACATTCCTTGTTTAAAGCATATTATTCCCCAAGTGCAGGTGTTTACCATGCTGTATTCCCAATCTAAAGGTTATCATTAAGAGTACAGAGTTATATATAAAGTGTATATACTTCTATATACTTTACACTACAGATGGACCGATCTGATGTATCGGTATCAGTCCGATACTGACATAAATTACTGGATTGGATATCGGAGAGAAATAAAAAATGTAATCCGATCCATTAAATATAAAAAAACCCACCTCACACAACTTGTGACACAGCGTAACTCGGATCATAACCGTAGCACGTGGCAGCAGTATGCCTCACGTGATAGAGCGGCTGTGTGTATTTGTAGCCTCGCTACCAATCAGGCATTTCATCTCCGAGGAAGTTATCCCAGAGAGAAGTAAAGCAAATGTGTAAGTTCATCACTGAATGTTTGTAAAGCATTCCTGCGTTAAGCTTTACAACCGATATATGGAGTGACCGCCTCTCTCTCTCCCTCTCCTGCTGCTACTTCAATCATGAAACTGATCAATGATCAGCTGATCGGCTTTTCTGTCGCGAGTCCATCTCTCTTGCTTGTCTATCGCCCACTTCGCGCCAGAAAGAGGAAACCAGCGGCTGAACAACAGCAGCACGTTTAAGCTTGATAATCTGTTGTTAGAATTTATTTAATATTACTTTATACAAACAGGATCCTTTTCTACGTAGCTGACGGCTGGTAACTGTGCAGGGTGAAGTTTAGCCAGGGGGGCCGATAGGGCATTAACAGGGAAAAGGGGGCACAAAGACGTACTTTTCTTTCTTATTCTCATTTAAAATGTCTAGCTTTTAATAAATAATTATCTGAATCTTACACCCAAAGTTTTAATCTGATGTAAAATGTATAGAAGTCCATTACTGTATATAGTAACTATTAAGTCTAATATACCCTAGTAAGCTATAGTACTTTTTCCTTTGGGAAGGCTGTGCAGTCTGCAATTCTGTTAAAGAAAGATGTTGAATCTATTTAATTATTCTTGAAAAATAATTTATTTCTGTGCATTTTTTTTCACACTGCATCAAATTAAAGTTGATTACGTCAATTAAGCATCATGAGGTGGAGGGTGGGGGTTTCCCTATTTTTTTTTGTTTTGTTTTGTTTTTTTTTTTGCTGGGAGTTTTAGAACTATATTAGTTAGGTTGCTTACTCTTTAAAATACCAGAATAGGGAGGATGGAGTAGATTTAAGTTTATTAGATTGATCAGTATTGCTGAACTATGAAATATTTTGGGTGCAGTGCATTTTTTGCATACAGGTATAACAGAATAGCTTTAGTGTTTTTTTTTTAACTTGAGTATGAACTTATACAAAAAGCAGCAAGATATTAAAAAACAGTTTTATTGATTAAAAAACACACTATATCAGATTCGTATTGGTATCGGCAGATATCCAAATTTATGATATCAGTTTCGGTATCGGACATGAAAAAGTGGTATCGTGCCATCTCTACTTTACACTATGCTCTCAATTTGAGATTTATCAATACTAATATGGGATTTATATTCAAATTGAGAGTCCACAATTCTCAGAGAGAATACAGAGATTGTATTTCTAGCCTAGACTTTGCCATTGCCAGTATAACTGGTGCTTCCTGCTACTGGTGACCAATCCAATTATTTTTCTAATTGAAACAAACATTTTTCTAATTTATAAACATTTTATTGTCAGAAATATTACAGAAATATTAGTTTTCTTCTTTACTGATGTGAAAAGTAATTAACTCAACAAAGTTCATCAGAATTTTTTAGCACCTTGGCATTTACACACCAGGGGGCGCTGCAGAAGACGCTACTTAAGAAAATCTCTCTTTTTCTTCTTCAGAGATCTGAACTACAACAGCCTGATGGAGTTTCCCACAGCCATACGAACACTCAGCCACCTCAAGGAGCTGTGAGTCTCAACCGACTGATTGAAAAAGGCATCTGTTTATCCACACAGCAGACATGGCTAGCTCAGGTTCTCCGGTTTAGCAAACGTTAGCATATGAGGCAAGATGTGGACAGCATCTTATGCTTGACTGTTTACATATTTGATGAAAAAGAAAAAAGGACAAAATCAATAAAAAAATTTCCCTAAAAGTTAGTTCAATCAATCACGACTGTCATCAAAATAACGAGAAGGGCGAGGGAAGCTTCCAAGTAATCATGATGAAATGAAGGAAGGAACTTTTATAATAACACATGGTGGAAACTAATTTCCTTTATCTTCCCGTTTAGCGGATTCCATAGCAACAACATCCAGTCTATCCCGGAGCACGCCTTCACTGGGAACCCTTTACTGAACACCATGTAGGTACAACTAATAACAGATTCAACAGATTGCAATATTTTTTACTTCCTGGTTCCAAAATTAATGAGGATAAAATCAATAATCTGCTAAATTCATCTATTATTTATTATATCCTCAAGATAGTGACAGTCATGAATGATGATCCTTCTTCTTACTCCGTCATCACCTTGATAAAAACTTTTCTGATGAGTTTTGTTGAACTAAACATGATGTTTATGGTCGGTGATAATTATTAGTGATAATAATGTTTTTTAAAAAGATCATGAAACATGTTTTATTATGTTTTAGGGTGGGGCATGCAGAGCCCCTCGGTTTCTCAGTTCGATCCACTGTCGTATGAGAAATCAAAAAGCTACAATAGCATGGTGGCTGTCTCCATGTTTATATGCAGCATCTTAAGTAATTTTGCTAACCTCTGTTTAACACTTGTTAGCTTCTCACTGCAGCCTGAGATGAAAAACGTGTTTTTGTGGACGTTTTGCAGATTTTTTTATGACAACCCAATTCACTCTGTTGGACGATCGGCCTTCCAGAACCTACCAGAGCTTCGCATGCTGTGAGAAACACTCAAATTCAACACACAAATAACACAGCACAGCACTTTTATAGATTTAACTAAACCTGTTAAGTGCTTCAGTATGTTTTGGGACTTTTCTGCCTGACAAACAATAGAATAGAGACATTTTTACTTCTGCCTAATCAAGATCAGAGACATAAATAAGTCTCAAAGCAATGAGTCAGTTACAACTACTGAATCTTTTCTAAATATTCTTGAATCCCAATTTAGATTGAACTGTAAGGACCTTCACCTTCACACCAGAAACTCCTTCCAGACATTCAAAGAGGAGGCTGGCATAACATAAACTCCTCAAACTTTATGAACCGATAATATTCATAAAGGTCCAAATGATCATTTCTAGACAAACAGGCATAAACTAAAAGTGAAACTGATATCAAGGAGCAATTTTTTAAACATGTCTACATAAATATGGGAACTTTCTTCCATTCTTAGAAGTCAATAAAAGGAGCAGGGAATTTTACCCCAAAAAAAACAAACAAGAAAAAAAAACAGGTATTTTAGACATCTGTCCAAAACATCTGCAAAACTACATTTATATTGTTACAAAAACAAACTGAATTCCCAATTTTATACCCAAATTTAAGCCAACACACTGCACTTGAAAGCATAACATTCAACAAATTAAAATATATATTTTTTCTGTTCAGGAATGCAAGTAAAGTATTTAAAGTATTTAAATATTTAAGCAAGTATTTAAAAATTACCAAGCTTGTTCATACAGGCTGATTAACAGATTACAGAAACATAAAACATGATTTCAGTAATTACCAATACTGTGCAATTAGGATAGCTATGGCATATCCTTCCATTGGGTGGTGCGCTAATAAATTTATTAATCACTGTATATCTTCTGTTCGATTGATGGATGTTCATTAAACATGAATAAAGTTCCAAATAAGATGAGTCTATGTGCAATAATGCCCATGAAACAAATTTCTGTCTAACAATCTTGTCATAGATATGTATATTATCAGTATTACATAATTTCTGCTCTGGATTTCCAGTCAACACGTTAAGTATGTGAGATAGTTGTTTCTTTTTTATTTCTTTCAACACGGCACCTGAAGACATTTTGCTGGACCCTTCATGCAGCATCACAAGTCCTTAAGTTATCTTTATTTCAGGAAAACAAATGACATTTTTCTGATTTTGTTTTAGGAATATATCATTAGTAAAATCTTTCAAAACCAAGCTGTAAATGCACCGCATTCAAGCTCCAAGACCAGTTTCAGTAGTGCCACAGAGATATACTCTGAAGGTAGAGCGTGGCAGCAGCTATTACAAAGTTAGCCAACTCATGTAGGACCATCTGCACCTCAAGGATGATCAAAATGCCCTCTGGCCTGTCACAGGCCCTTAGTATGGTAGAGGTATCTTCCATTGCCTCAGAAGTTTCAGCTCTGCATCAAAGCAAAATGGCATGACAACATAAGATGCTGGACCAAAATGTCTTACATCTGGATGTATGGATGGCATAAAGCAGTAGCTGTGGAGTCAAAGAGATGTCCATCTGTCCTTTCCTTCAGCCACTAAAGACAGGTTCAGTGGTTTCCAATGAACATGTCCATAAACTGAGTTTGAATACCATCCAAAGCAATGGCCGACTGTAGCAGAAGGACAGCACCAAGACTGAAAGGCAAGGTTTACAAGATGGTAGTGAGACCTGTTGTGATGTTTGGTTTGGAGACGGTGGCACTGAAAAAAAAGACAGGAGGCCAAGCTGGTGGTGACAGAACTATTGAAGTGAAGGAGGACATGCAGAGGGTGGTGTGGCTGAGGAGGATGGGGGGTTTGGGTGAGAGTGGGTTAAGTGATTCCCTGTGGTGACCCCTGAAGGGAGCAGCTGAAAGAAGAAGAAGCAGCACTGATAAACTGAAGTCGAAGCTTCTGTCTTTGAACCTCACAGATCCGCCCCATGACAGATCCAAGTGTTGACAGCTTTAGATGAGAAATATCAAGTAATCGCTGAGCATATATGACATGCAGACTCAACCTCCCTGTTGCCCTTTTGTTCAGTGCAGATGTTAATTACGCAAATAATGAAACGCAGTAAATCATTTTCTGCTTCTCTTAGCTTAAACGCTCTTTCCGTGTCCAATTCTCAGATCTCTGAATGGAGCTGCAGATCTCACTGAGTTTCCAGATCTGACGGGAACCAAAAGCCTGGAGAGCCTGTAAGTGACACACACACACACACACACACACACACACACACACACAGGAATGTTTCATATCCGAGTGTGTTTCTGAGAGCTGAACACCCCAAATCACACTGCTGTTATTAATACGCAGCAATTATTATTCTATCTGACAGACTGTAACTTTATTTTTCTGCAGCTCGGCGTGAAATTAAAACCCTTCTTTCTCCTTGTTGTGACCCACTTTTCCGTGTCACAATAAACACCTTGGCTGTGTTTATTTTCTTGTCTTTTTCCATTTAAGCTCATTTCTGAAAGCAGTGTGTATTTAGCAGTAACCTCATGCTGAACCAGTAGGTGGAAATAAAAAGTCCAACCAAACAAACCGTCCCACATTCTTCCATTTGACCCTCTCCAGTGTTAACCCCCCTCTCCAACATCCTGTTTCATCCTGTGAATCCAAATTCTGCACGTAGCTGCTTTTCTTTAATCAGACTTTTCCATATTGATGATTTATTTTTCATATAATGAGCTTGGACCGCTCACCGTATTACTCATTACTGTACTGGCTTCATTTCAGCCATGTGGATGAGGGAGTCATTCCACCTTAATGCAACTTCAAAGCACCTCAACACATGGCTGTAAAGTGTAATGCACTGTGGATGCCCCTGGACACATCACAATGTTTCTACATGCTATTTAACAAGCATATACAGTTTATTTTACACAATTTACAATACAATATACCCAAACATGTTGTGTACTAACCTGTTTCCAAAAAAAAAACAAGACTACAATAAATGGAAAATGGTTCAAAGACAACAATAACTTAATTTCAGATTTAATCACTTTCTTAAAGGCTTTACAAGCCAAAAGAATCTGTGTTTGGCAGATTGTTGTTTTTTTTTTTTGTTGTAACAAACTTTCTAGCAATAAATCTTATAGCACTAGGAAGCCTGTTTATTTCCCCTTTCCCTCTGATGTGGAGCCACATTTTCAAGGAAAATGCATCTGTGGGTTGCCCCCATGAAAAACTCAGATCTTCTTTGCCAATGCCAAACAGCTTATTCTGCTACTGACTCTTGTCTGGTGTCGTTTACTGGATAGGATGAGTGAAGTCTGAAGAAACAATTTGTTCATTAAACAAACAGGTAGCATGTGGAAGAACCATGTGCAGCTACGACAGCCTGGCACCTCCTCGTCATGCTTGTCATGAGCTTGGACATGCACTGCTGAGAGATGACATCCCATTCTTCAACCAGCATTTGCCGCAAGTCGGTCAGTGTGGGTGTGTTTGTCACTCTGACAAGAGCAGCACAGCCAAGCTGATCTCACAAGAGTTCAGTGGGGTTGAGGTCAAGACTGCAGGCAGGTCGTTACGTCCTCTCCACTCCCAAATTCTGGATGTGGTCTCTGATAAACTCCGCTCTGTGGGGGCAAATACTGTCATCTTGGAGTATAGAGTTTGGTCCCAGACTGTGGAGATATGGGATTGCTACAAGTTGCAGAACCTCATCTCAATGTCTTTCTGCTTTAAGATTGCCTCCAGTGATGGCAAACACCTGGAGTACAATAAACTCAAAACAAAAGCCAAAAGCAGAATAAGCTGTTTGTCATTGGCAGAGAAGATTTGTCAATTTTTTCATGGGTGCAAACCACATACTCAACTCTGCTGCTCAACCAACAAATTCATTTCCTTACAAGTGTGGCACCATTTAAGAGGAAATAAACAAGTTTTTCAACAGTATAACATTTACTGCCAAGAAGCACTGTCACAATAAAGAAATAATCAACCAAACACAAATTTCCTTACTTCTTGTACCTTATTTAATGTTAAAAATTAAAAAATCTAACAGTTTTCCTATTTATTTTTTTTAAACGTCACGATCAGGCTGAGAAAGTTGTATAATCCTACTTAAAAAACAAATGCATCCAGATGAAGACCTTGCTTATTTACGCAAGACCATGCCATCCTCCATGATGGTATTGCAGAGGCCTTAGTGCCTGTGGGGGGAGTATCTTGTTCATCGGTGACAGCAGCATTGATGTTCAACGGTTTCTACAGACTTTTTTTTGATTGATTGATTGAATCTTTATTTTGAACATGTTGAAAAAGTACAACAAAATAGAATTAAAAGAGACAAATGAACACAGCAAAACAAAAGGAAAACGAGCAACCACAACTCCAAATAACGTTCATGTTCAAAAAGGAGCAGGAAGAAGCATAAGCTTATTTAATCCCACCCCTTTTCCACTATCTAGTATCAATAGAATACCTCCTTGCAATTACATTATATGTTATGTGTAATTTTTTTTTTTTAATATATATATACATATATGTTTCTATCTATCCATACATACGTATATACACATACGCACATATACACATTTTCAATAACCCCATTAACACCTCAAGGATACACAACCTACAAATATATATATATACCCATACCAGCATACCCGTGCACCCGCACACACATGAAAATGTTAGACAAGAACACCCTATCAAATCTCTACCTTTTCCCTGTACCCTGTAAAAACCATATCCTTAAACCGCTTTTTAAACTGCGCCATGCTTGGACATTGCTTCATATCTTTACTTAGTCTGTTCCACAGCTTCACTCCACACACAGAGATGCAAAAACTTTTTAATGTTGTACGGATACGAGGATGTTTTAAATTTAATTCCCCCCTCAAATTGTATCCCCGTTCCCTTTTAGAAAACATTTTTAGAATATTGTCAGGAAGCAGGTTATTTATTGCTTTATATATAATTTGTGCAGTGAGAAAATGAACCAGATCTGTGAATTTTAGAATTTTTGATTTTAAGAATAGTGGATTTGTATGATCTCCGTAACCAGTTTTATGGATTATCCTTATGGCCCTTTTTTGTAATATAAAGATTACAAAAAGACTTTGAAGAAACATATGTCACCACCCAGATTCCCAGCGTCTCTGTGCGAGAAAGAGTGCATATTTCAGGATAGCAATGCCAAACCACATTCTGCATGTATCCCAGCCCTTTAAAAACATCTGGAACAATATGAAACTAAATATATGACAAAGGCAGTCCAGATCTATGGAGCAGCTAGCTAACTTGCAACAAGCAAGAACTCTTTTTAAAGAAGGTCGAAGGCATCACACTGTGAAATATTCCCTGGCACATTCTTTTTAAACATGTTGCTGATGATAAATTTGTAATATGAATGTAATATCTGTGGGGGAAAAAAACTTAAAAATTCCAAGTTTTAGTATTTTATCTTTTAGGTTGTTTCATTTTCACAAGATTCACAGCCCTGTTTCTTCTTATTAGAAACAGGGCTGTGAATACATAACACATTTTTAATGTACTTCTAAATTGCTCCCGTGGAAAACTAGTTCTGTTTTATCTCTCTGTGTGTAGGACTATCACCGGAGCTCAAATCACCTCATTGCCCAGTTCGGTTTGTGAGCAGCTTCCAAAGCTGCAGCTGCTGTGAGTCCAAACACAACAATTACATCCACATCTCTGCATGTCTCTGAACACTGAACTCAGGCTGAAGGTGGTCCCTGAAGGCCCTGTATATCATCAGGGACTATTCATGTCTGTCCATCAAATCATATCTGCTGTTGCTTCATTTATTTCAGATATTTTTTTAAGTCTTGGCTTGTATGCTGGGAGCTGCTGTGATGTGTTCAGTGTGTATAGGAAATTACGGTGCTGACAGCTTCAACTCACTCTCTCCCTCTGCAGCGATCTCTCCTATAATCAAATCCAGACTCTTCCCAGCTTCTCCGGCTGTGAGAGCATTCGAAAAATGTGAGTTTAATGTTCATTTTACATTTAATTAAACTGTTCTTCTTAATGTTTTATTGCCTTTTTTTTGGGAGGGTCGGATATAGCTTATTTTTTGCCCGTGAAGCTTTTAAGACACAGTTATTAAATCTGAAGTTACCATAACAATCAATAAAGTACAGACAGCTGTGCATTATGGGAATAATTATCACCCTCATAGTCTATTTCTGACCAATCAGGTCATTCAGGAAACACTTGCTGTAAAACAGATTCTTTAGTGATGTAATGGAAACAACGATGGCTAATGTGTGTGTGCATGTATGTCTGTTTTTGTGAGGACCGCAGTGAGTTCTGGGCCTTGTGAGGACATTTTGCACAGTGAGAGTTGAGAGTTTGTACAGTTCAGGGCTTCAGATTTAGTTTTGGGGGGATATGAGTTAGATCAAGTGGCGATATGGAGCAGGTCACACAAATATGAAGGAGCAGATTTATGGATACACTTGTATGTAAGAAGCAAGATTTTAAAATTTATCCTGGCTTCTATGGGCAACCAGTGAAGCTGCTGAAGAACTGGGGTAATATGAGCTCTTAACGGAGTGCAAGTTATGACCCGATCTGGGACCTTTTAGGGAGACCAAATAGGAGGGAATTACAGTAATCAATACGGGGCGTAATAAGACTATGGACAAGGATGGCAGCAGCATGGGGAGTAAGGAAGGGACGGAGTCGGTTAATATTACGTAAATGGAAGTAAGCAGACCGGGTTATGTAATTAATGTGAGACTGGAATGAAAGAGTATTATCAAGTATGACACCCAAACTCTTAACCTGAGGGGAGGGAAGGGTGGGACAATTTTCAATGTTAATGGAAAAACTGTGGGATTTGGTTAAGATAGATGGTGTACCAACAAGTAAAACTTCAGATTTATTACTGTTAAGTTTGAGGAAATTGGAGGAGAACCAGGATCTAATCTCAATAAGACAGTCTGAGAGGGAGGTAGGTGGGAGGGATGAATTGAGTTTAGAAGAAAGGTAGAGCTGGGTGTCATCGGCATAACAGTGAAAATTTATATTATATTTTTGGAATATATAACCAAGAGGAAGCATATAAATAATGAATAGAAGAGGCCCTAATACTGAACCCTGGGGCACACCAGCAGAAACAGGATGGAGACTTGAAGAATGGGATTTAAGTTGGATAAACTGAGTGCGGTCTGAGAGATAGGAGGTAAACCAGGCAAGGGGGTTATGACTAATACCAATGGATGCTAACCGGTTCAGGAGAGAAATGGTATCAAACGCCACACTAAGATCAAGAAGGATGAGAATGGATAGGAGACCAGAATCAGCTGCCATCAAAAGGTCATTGGTAATTCTTAACAAAGCCGTTTCTGTGCTATGATTGGGGCGGAAACCAGATTGAAATTGTTCATAGAGATTATGGTCATTGGGATGTAAATGAAGCTGGGCGGCAACAACTTTTTCAAGAATTTTTGAAATAAAGGGGAGATTTGATATAGGGCAAAGATTATCAAAGTTATTGGGGTCTGCACCAGGCTTTTTGAGAATTGGAATAACAGAAGCCTTTTTCAGTGCTTCAGGAACAATTCCAGTGTTCAGGGAGGAATGAATAATATTGGTTATGAGAGGTGCTAATGAGGGAAGACAGGCTTTAACTAACACAGTAGGGAGAGGGTCAAGTTGACAGGTGGATGACTTAGATTTTTTAATGAGATTAGATACGTCAGTTATGGAGGGAAGAGTAAAGCTTGAAAATAACTGACAGGAAGACAGTTGGGGAACCAGGAAGTCTACTTCAGAGTCAGGAGCTCCCAAAGAGTTAAGTTGACAGTGAATGTCTGAGATTTTACAAGTGAAAAAAGAGATAAGAGAGTTGCAAAAATCAACAGAATACATGTGGGAGGGGAATGTGTCTGGAGGTTTTGTAATTTTACTGAACAATGAATAGAGGGACCTGGAGTTACCTTCATTAAATCAACCAGACTAGCTGGCATTTCTCCACACACTCCAGCCTTTCATCCAAACCTTCTCCATAAACCATGTTTCATTTACAGCCCGAGAACTCAGGTTGATGGAGCAGCATGTGAATGCATCATATGAGCGATGGTCCTCTCAAAGATAGAAATACAAACATGTGTGTGTTTTTCAGTGATCTGCATCACAATGTGGTAGAAAAACTGGAGGAAAACACATTCGCTGGTCTGCTATCACTACGCTCACTGTAAGCATGCAAACACACACGCGCGCACACACACACACACACAGACACACATCGCCAATTTAATTGGCCAGCAGATCCTGAGCAGAGATCCCTCTGTAAGTATTTCCAAATGGAAACTCACTTAGTCATCCAGGTGGTCCGCTTGTGGATGGGACAGGTTTGATGCTATGGCTTGGAACAAAGACAAGAATCTGCACAGCACTACACCTGATACTACAGCTCGTACTAACACTACACTTAGGACTATTGTAGTTTTGAATATTTGCAGCCTCCAGTATTACAGCATCTCAAACTGAGAAACGAGACATGCCTCTCTTAACATTACTGCTAATTTTATTATGGTATTACAGACGTAAGAGTATTATGTGCACAGTTTCTTTTGTTCTGGGATTAGAAACAAAGACCTGCTGTTTCGTAGGCCTGTGGTGCTTTCGCTTTAATCCAAACTAACAGCCTACGCAACAGCAGAGATCAGGTCAGCGTACAAAGCTTACCAACAGATTAAAGTGGAGTAAACAAAACTGGACAAAAAATACAGAGAAGGTTATGTGTCTGCACACAAGGTATTCATAGGCTAAAATACAATCATGAAAAATTCAAAAGAAGATGAAACGCATTGATTTTTTTACATATTTTCACAAACCCTGCAGACTGGGTTGACAACCAGAAGAACATCAGAGTTCTTTCTGTTAAGGAAAAAGCAACTAAATCTCAGGCACCAAGGCTGGTATTTAGCAGAACTAACTTCTTGTAGATTTAACTGACATATTTTTTATTATCATAAATCACTATTTCTGATCACATGACTGCTGGTTTGTTTTCTGACTTCATGTTTTTCTATCCTGCAGTGATTTGTCCTGGAATCGACTGTCATCAGTGAAGCCAAACTCATTCTCTGCTCTCCCTGCTCTCACCAAACTGTGAGTTCTTTATCTGTCTGAACATTGGTTAGTAGTTTTGAAACCATTTTTTAAAAATTCCTTTTATAAAAATTAGATAGCATAGTAGTGGAGAGTGGACAGGAAAGCAGGGAGAGGAAGTAGACAAAGAAGCGCAGCACAGGTCGGACGCAAACTCGTGAGCTGAACGGGTGCCTGGAAAACCATTTTTGATTGAAAAGTTGAGGAAGCACGTTAAAACAGCTGCTAAATTTTCAGCAAATATGTTCAACTGCCCTTAAATATGTCATTTTAAGTTGAAGATTTGTGGTTTGTGTGAGATTTTAACCTATAGATGTCCAGGAGACGGGAAAATGGCCTGTTTTCCTTAAATTTATCTGAATTAGTTATAGAATATAATTAACTGGTTTCCTCTGTTTTTGCAGTGACTTGTCATCCAATCAGCTTTCTTCTCTGCCTCTGAGTGGCCTGCAGAGTTTGACTCACCTGCGTCTGGCTGGAAACGAGCAGCTGATGGAACTAATAGCCCAAGAGGATCTGCCTCGAGTCAGGTGGGCATTCACTCATAAACAAAGGAATACATATTTGTATTAAGAGACGTCCACGTACCACCAGACTGTGATGCAGGACCTCCAACATGGTTATCAGGAAGCAGACTTATCCACAAATCTGTCCTGCAATGCAAACACTGCTGATGTGATTTAGGAAAAGGTTTGAATTAACAGCCACTTTGCTGCTGATTAACTCCTGTAGTGTTTAGATGTCACACACACGCAGATTCACACACTCGCTCACACACACAGTGTAATCTGTCTCCTCCATCTCTGATGGAAAGCATCTAAAGGGACATTCCACTGAACAGCAGGTGCAATAAAATGAATTTATTTGAGCCATGTTTGGACAGATAGAGGTGTTTATCACTGTGTGCGTCTGTGTGTGCTCAGGGTGATGGAGCTTCCCTATGCCTTCCAGTGCTGTGCCTTCATCTCCTGTGAGCGGAGAGGTGGAGGTGCAGGAGGTTTGTCCTGGGAGAGAGAGGAAGCAAGAGACTCAGCTGGAAGAGATGCAGCTATCCTTTCCAGCCAAGGTGAACCCCAACACACAATGGAAGTTTTCACCTGAGGAACCAAATGATTACATACACCAACCAGGCATAACATCATAACCACTGACAGGTGACATGAATTATACTGATATCGCTTAATCATGGCAAGTGAACATGCCGTCTTCAAATTTTATGTGACCTCACAACTTACAGGTGTTAAAGGATGCTGCTAAAATCTTGGTGCCAGATACCTCAGCACATCTTCCAGGTTGGGTCAGGGTGGTTTTGACAGCACTAGGGGGACAGATGTTATGTTATGCCTGATCAGTGTATTAATAAGAGGTAGACATAACTACTCTCTGGTTTGTGGGCTTCACATTTTAAGCCTCTGCTTTAGCTTTAACTTCATGGAGACGGCTGTCCGCCTCTTTATCTTGAGCCAGAGGTGATCAAGAGGTGAGCAAGAGGGTGAATTCAGACAACACTAACTGGTTTGCTTAGGAAGCTGCATTCATTTCAAGTAAAAGACCAAAACCAGAGCACACTCTTTTTGGATAGTCTATTTGCATAATTAACTGTACAGCAAACATATTATTTGTTGGTTAATTCCATTAGAAATTCTCCAAAAGGCTCCATGAGCACAAATACAGTCCAGACTGCCAGTTCATGGAATCCAGTTAATGGACCTAGCAGAGAGCTAGCATGTTTCTAAATTTTAAGTCTCAATTTCCCCCGGACTGGAAATTTTTCTATAGATGCCACAACTGTTTAGTAGCACGCTGTAAATGTGTTTATTACTGCTGTAAAGTTGGATATTTTAGCATGGGAGACTATGGGAACTGACACGCTTTTGGAACAGCCTCAAGTGGCCACTAGAGGAACTGCAGTTTTCCGCTTCATGTTTCAGTGGCAGAGGTTGCACCTTATTTAACTCCTCAGAAAACCCTTCCTCGGGGTACCCCCTTTAAGATGGGACTTAGAACACTGGACAGTGTTAGTTTGTTTCTATTTTTTGTCATTCAAAACTACAACATGGAGCTTGTTAAGCATTTATAGAAAAAAAGGGGAAGAATCCAGCAGAGATTTGAGGCACTCCTCTACACAGAAGGTCAGCCCTAAAATTTTATTCAGGTCATCATTTTTCTTCATTAGACACAAAACTGTTTTTTAAAAAAAGAAGCTAGGTCAGAGTGGAAAGCAGGTAATGAATGGGTGGAAAGTGGAAGGTTCTACAGCTTTATGTAAGATTTAATATGAGGTGTAATCAAAATGTCCCATAAAAATAAAAAAAAATAGTTTCCAGTTTTAAATTTGGCTGATCACCAGTTCAAAGTTGTTTTTTCATCCAGCTTTGACTTAGGGATGCTTGTTTTTCCACTAAAAGTAGAAATAAAACCAACGTACTGCTGTCCTCACTGTGTCTCTGCAGTAGATCAAGATTGGGAAGATTTCCTGATGGAGTTGGAAGATGAGCCCAAACCCCAACACTCAGTCCACTGCAGCCCGGCACCAGGTACCAAAAACCCCTGTCTGTCAAATTAAAACACAATAAACACACATCTGTTATATGGAAATTAAGGAAGCACAACTCTGAAACAGATTTTATTAGTTTTAGAGAATTAAATCAACAGCAACTCTATGATAGCCGAGTCTTTATCATCAGTGCTACATTACCTATGAGGATGAATTACTTTATTTTTTACTAATTTTAATTTTTAATTTTACTAATTACTTTATCTGTGAGAAAAATCTCAGCTCTACATTTCTACATTTTAAAAACAACTCAGTTGCACATAAGAGCTTAGAGGCACGCTTCTTTGGCTTACAATCATTTCTGTATATCCATATCTTATATCTTATGTCTTTGTTTTAATTAAAAAAATACTTGTTTTAGATGTAAAACACCAGAGGGCGCTGCAGGAAGGGACTTTTATCATTACAGAAGCATAAATACTAGTTGTGTGTACAAAAACATTTAAAAGATCGTGTTAATGGTTTATGTTTCCTGCAGGACCTTTCCGTCCCTGCCTCCACCTGCTCGGCAGCTGGATGATCCGTGGTGGGGTTTGGCTTATCACAGCAATCTCATTGGTCAGCAACAGTCTTGTCGTCCTTTCAGTCTTCTTTTCTCCAGCCACTTCTCTCACTCGCCCCAAACTACTGATTGGCTTACTTGCCCTGGTGAATGGCCTGATGGGAGTGTGGAGCGGCTGGTTGGCGGCAGTGGACGCTTGGACATTCGGGAGTTTCTGGAGGTAGGACACCAAACCAGAACAGACTGGGGACTCTGGGTATCACTCGAGGGATTTAGGAGGAGATCAAGGAGGAGGGGGGATATACTGTATATATTAAGGAAATTAGGGATTGATTATTAGGGGAATTTGGGACTACTTTTCCAAAGAGTGATTTTAATTACCTTAAAATCAGTTGGATTAGAATACTTTGAAAGCACTGTGGATTACAGGGACCTTGGGCACACTGTAATCCAGACAATGACGTAATTGAAATATTTAGCACTCTCAGGTGTGAGGATCTTTGGAATTTTTGGGGACTCATGAGACATTGTGGATTTATTCTGGAACCAGGGAACAGTTGATTTCTGAGATTCTCAAAAACAGGCAGGGTAGTGATAGATACAGTGAGAGCACTCTGGAGTCTTAGGACAAGCTTCTCATTCCTATTGGCATGAGAAGCTTGCCAATAGGAACCTTATAGATAAACAATAAAATACATCTATCACATCTGTCAGAGAGACTACCCATCTGTTGTATATAAGATGTAGTGATGAATACTAAACCTGAGTGTATAGTGGTGAACAAAAACAAAACAATCGAAGATTTTAAGAGTGGAGACAGATGTGTTTTGACATTGTATGTTCCAGGTACGGGGCAAAGTGGGAGAGCAGCTTCCTGTGTCGACTCAGTGGGTTCCTTTGTGTGTTTGCGTCACAGACCAGCCTCTTCCTCCTTACCGTTGCAGCTCTAGAGCGATGCGTGGCCACCACTGTAGGACACAGCAAAACTGCTAGCAACAGTGGTGAGGAAACATATATGTAGATCCAGCAGCTTTTATTTACCCTCTACACCAACATTATTGTCTCTACCACCCAAATGTGTCCAAGTCGATTTTTACAAAACAACACTATTTTATATGCCACAGATATAACATATTTTTTTATGCACATTACATAATTTCATGTGAAAAAAATTATGTAATTTTTTACAAAGATTACACAGTTCTATATGCCAAAACTGTACATTTCATCATGTTATATATTCAAAATCTGCAAAGTTTATTTTTATGCAGATGACACTGTTCTTATATCCAAAAACAACAGGCATCACCAAACTCAGAGATAAAAATTAAAGCCACCAAACCCTAATTGAATTTTAAAGAAAGTGAACTTGTATGATTTTGGGGAACTAATTTCACCAAAATGATGACATTTTGTGTTTTGATGCATGCTCCAGGTAAGTAAATCCCAAAAAGCTGATTCTGTTCATCTGGATGTAGCGCTTTCAGATGGAGACTAGTGACCATTGATCAGTGGCCATGAGTACCTCAGAGAGAGTTGGCTGCAATCACAGCATTGTAAGATGGTGAAAGAGGTGCCCTTAGGCCCCCTCCTCGACTTAGGTCTTTCCCTTTTTACATAAATGGCCTCCTTGACTCCCCGCTCACACCAGCGTTCCTCCCTGTCCAGTGTACGTCCTCATCATTGTTCATTCAGTGGGTTAGTTTCCATCATTATTCAAAGGTACTGTTTATAAGGTTGGGGAAACCTGCAGTCAGCTGAGACTGAAGAAGTCACTTGAATGTGTGATCAAAAGCTTCTCCCACTGAAAACGTCAAAAGTTGATTCAGAAAAGTTGATTCTGTTTATCTGGACGTAGGTCCAGATAAACAGAATCAACTTTTCTGTCCAGATGACTTTTGGCTTCATGATTAATAAAAATAGCCTAAAAGACATTCTTTGCTAAAACTCATCTTTAACAGCTCATCAGTACTTTAATTTAGATATTGACTTTAACATGTCTACATGTTTACTGTCTACATACAGTTTTTAAAGCAAAATTTTTTTTGTCATTGATATCCAGCACATATTATTATTATTTTCGTCTGCCAACATTCAGACACTCTTAAAAGTTGATTTCTGATTTCACTCTTTTTTTTTTCTTTTTTAAAAAAAATCCAGGTCACTCTTCATCGCCGTTATCCTTCCGTGTTTCCATCTGTCTGTGTTTCCTGTTGGGCTTCACTGTCACAATGCCCTCCCTGGTGGCCGGACACAGCAGCACCTCTCTCTGTTTACCGCTACCTTCCTCATCATCATCGTCGTCCTTAGCCTTCTCCGTGTCTCTGGTGCTCTTCGACTCCCTCTGCTTCCTTCTCATGACGTTCTCCTACACTCATCTCTACTGTCGCGCCCACAAGGCTCCACCCAGCTCAGAGGAGGAAGCAGCATTGACGCGACATGTGGCTTGGCTGCTCTTCTCTGACTGCCTCCTCTACCTCCCTGTTGCCTTCCTTACGTTCTCCTCCCTCCTGCGCCTACCAGCCGCTGGACCAGAGGCAGCGAAGGGGGTTCTGCTGCTTGTTGCCCCACTGCCAGCCTGTGTCAACCCTCTGCTCTACCTCCTCTTCAACCCGCTCGCCAGGGAGGAACTGGCCGCACTGGCCAAACGCACCTGCAAGGGCGTGGCACTACTGAAGCTACGCAGGCCGAGAAGAGGAGGAGGCGGAGCTGGAGGTCTGAGGCCATGCACACTGGATTTAGCGTACGACGAGGATGCAGAGAAACAGTCATGTGACTCGACGCAGGTGCTGGTACTTGTCGGAGGTGTCAAAGAAGAAGACGAGGAAGTGGGACAAGGAAAAGCAAAGAGTGACGCACAACATTTAGCGACACTTCAATAAACTGAACACAAACACAAAAGGTTTCAAGTCTCACTTGACAAAAGGTAAATAAGTAAACGTTGTGCCAGCTGGTCACTGCAATCAAAGAGCCCCAGATTAGCTGTAACTAACTATAAAGTAAAGTATTATTAAGTGTAACAGATGACCAAGCCCTGTTTGGATGGGATTTCTTCATGTAGGGAAATCAGCTGATTTAGTGTAATTTTCTGTGAAAAAAAGTGTGTCCCAGGTCCTGTTTTACTTTATCTGTCCTGTCCTAATGGGTTTAAAGCAGTGACCAACATTTAAATACAGTCACAAATTATTTTCAGACACACAACCATGAGAATAAAGAAAACTGATGGCTGCAGAAGGCACATCAAGGCTTTGTCAAGTGAGACAAAACCAACACAAACATATACCGTATGTATAATCCACAGCAGACTGACTGACAGGACTGTGAGGCAGCAAATGTAGCAAAGGATGGTGAAAGGAAATGAAGGGTGCTCACCATGAACTCCCCACCAGTTTCTGTTGTTGTCTACCTTCTCCACCATCTTTTTTTTTCTCCTGCAGCAAACTGTCCAAGGCAAAGGCAAAACTCTGAAGAAGTACGAATTAGGAAAAGCAGGAGAAGATGGGACCTATGTTTGGTCCGTTAATCTTATTGACCAGGACAGACACCCACACACAGAAACACACGCATTATCAAGGGTATAAATTCAGCAGCTTTTATTTTGAAATATGACACAATTTACAGCGCAGTGTTACCAAATGTTGCCCCGCATGCTTCTGGTAACAGCTCGTGTTTTCGCGGGTGTGTGTGAAAAGTGCAGCGTCCTTGTGAGTGTCGTCACAGTCCATCATGAAAACAGGCGTCAGGAGACGGAGAGCTGAAGCTCGTGTTCAACACCTGGGAAAAAACATCACAACTGTTCCTCCAAACGGAGTAAACCATCTCCTCTCCCAATCATGAGTGTTCAAATTAAACATGGTCACATTATGATGTCAGAATACTGAATGTAAGAGTGCGAGCAGGACACAAGATGAGCTTCGGGCTGCAGTAAGGGTCATCAAAACATCTAGTGTGAGTTAACAGCTCATGCATGATTCATAATATTCGCACAGTCACTGCAGCTTTAAAGGTTAATGATGCTAGTAAATGAAAGGGGGACACCTGGTGTTTCAGGTGCAACTCGCTCTAGATTGTGTTCCAGGTGGTAAGTACTTAAAGATTAAAAGACTTGGGATCATAGGAATAAGAAACAGAAGGTTCATATTGAACCAAGTGTCCTGTGGCAAATGATTCAGGATGGAGGAATGTACCTTTGAGCCCTTAATCCACCTTAAACAGGCTAAATCTGTAAAGCATGCTTTCTTTCTCGATTTAAGCCATGTCTACTCTCTCCATTTGACACTTTTAACTCTCCAAATGGGTTTACATTAGAAAGATCCGATCTCATGTACCTTCAGTAATCAGGAGCATTTACACTTCTTGTTTTGGACTAAGGAAGCATAATTTTACCCAGATGTACAAAAGTAATTTACTTGAGCAAAAGGATGCTGCATGTGTGTGTGTGTGGGTGTATGTACAGTAAATGTGTGTACATATTGTTGTAAATACAAGCTACTGTGACAATCTGTTTTTCTTTCTGTGTAGACTGTGAGAAATCTTTCATTTTTTAATGTTTGTTCATTTTGGCCCAATGTCAACATTTGATTTTCTCTTCAGTTTAATTTATACTGTCATACATGTGCACCTCAATGAGCATTATTAAGCTGTCATAGATTTCAATCCGTGAATTCATCCATTCGTTTTTTCTTTTCTTGTAAGTAATTTAAAGTCAGGTTTGCGGTGGCGACAGATTGACCTCTAAACATCTACCAGGTCACTGGTGAAACGCTTACTGCTGGCGTTAGGGTTCGGTTGTAGTTTAGCCAAATGCTAAACAAGCTCACTTAAAGAAACAAGATGCTGCCTTTCAAATTAAATGTTTTACCTTCGTTCACTTCTGTTTCAACGACTTCTGCAGAGGTGAAAATTCCAAATAAAAGTGTCGATGTGAATCTGAACTTAACCCTAAATAGTAGACTGTTCACAAGAAGTTAAGCACTACAGTCCAGATGGTCATTCCCAGGTCTAGAAAGTGGTCTGGTAAATCAGAAATGTTGCCTTTAGGCTCAGATTCCTCTGAACCACAACAGTCCTCTGCATTAGTCCTCTGTACTCTGCCTCCTGTCAACCTCACACTTCATTTTACCCTCATTGTGAAGATCCAGGGAAACTACTTCCACTGAGGCAACAACTGTCCACTGCTAGCTGTCCCAAATCAACTGAATCAATCAAAAAGATCTCATTTGTACTTTGACATTTACACCATTCAGTATCCACTGAGCAGTTTATTTGGTTCATTTTCCGTGTTTGGTGTTCCCATTTCAAGTAAAGTCTGTAACATTTTGGCCTTACAATTTTTGTAATTTATTTTTTTCATCACATGTTTCTAAGCAAGCCTTTAAAAGTGCTCCTCACCGACCCCAGTTAGCTGAGGTGAAGCCTAGCAGCTACAGCCATCTATATGTGTATCCACCTGCCAAAGAGGCCACACCCATAGCAGCAGAAACTTAGTAAGCCTTAATAAAATTTAAACAGGTGAGTTACAAAAACATTCTCCCCACTTACAGTTATTATGAAGGGGGAAATTATCTATAGAGACCAACACAAACATGTTTGTTTCTGCTGTAAAGCTGGACGTGTTAACGTGGGAGCTTATGGGGTTTACTCACTGCTAGAGCCTCTAGTGGACATTAGAGGAACTGCAGTTTTTAGCTTCATCTTTGAGCTTAAGAAGCTGCTACTTGGTTTTAACTTTCAAACAAATGAAATGACTGTGTGTAAACTGGGTTTCAGATAATGATATTTAAAGTAAGTGTGCTGCATGGTCATTGTCCACATTCTGCATGATCTGCATGAGCTTCTACCCAAATTTAATGTGAGCTTGAGGGTGAAAAACAAGATAAAAAAAAACAAAAAAAAAAAACAATCAATGTGCTGTTTGTGTAAAAAAAAAAGGAAAAAAAAGATATGGGTGGTGTCTCTGGCTACGCCCACTTTGTTCAGATATAGCACCAGAGCAAATTTAACAAAAAAAAAGGAAAAAAGAAATAAAGAAAAGCATGACTGTTTGAATGTGTGCTCTGTGGCAGTTTGACTGCTGCACTTTTCTATGACCAGCACTTAAAATAAATAAAAATAAAGAAGTTTAGCTTTGTTAAAACCTGAATGGTTCAAACTTCATCCTTTCACCTGATTTCTGGTTATCTTGTAAACGACTGTAAAATATTTGAGTGTCTTTTGTTTTAATTTGTAAAACTGAGAATGAAGTTTTAGTTTTGTGACATGAATAAAGGTGTGTGGCCTAAACTGCACTGAGCTGTCTCTCTATTTTTTTCCAGAAAGAACAGAACAAAAAAAATGACAGTCAAACTGTCTTGTATATATGTGTATTATTTTGAAACATAACCAAGATAGAAACCTATGGGAACTTATCCTCCGAGTCTCACCCACAGCCACTCAGTCAGAACCTCATGGGAGCCACAGCAGTCAGATGCAGACCCAGTGATGGAGTAAGAGCCTGCAAGTAAAGGTTCCACAAACTGTATATAAAAGACAGAAGCCACTGTGTCACCCATGAGATGGCTTGTTGAAGCTTCAGTGAAGCTTTAGTGTTTTGGCCACTGCCAAGTGAGATTCTTTAGAACCAGAAGTGATTATATCGCACAGACAAAGATACCTGCCAAATGGTAATCATTAACATCAGAATAATATCCCACTCACTCACCAGAGAACCAGAACACGGACTTCTTGAACAGTCTGTTAGTACAATAATTTCACAGCAGCCATTATATTGGTCAAATTATGTAATTAAAAATGCTCCAAAAGGCTCTAACAGCACAAACACAGTCCAGAGGTCAAGTTCAGGAACTCCAATTAGCTTAGGTGTAGTATAGCATACAGCTAGCAGCTACAGCTGTCACCACTTAGCTTTCTGTTGAAGAGGCCACGCCCCTAAATTGAAAAAGATGACCTGTGCACAGCTGTTACGTTACCTTAAATACAGAGACCAAAACTGTGTTTGTATCAGGATCTAAAGTAGAATATTTTACATTGCAGTCTATAGGGGCTGACTCACTGCTGGAGCCTCCAGTGGTCAATACAGGAAAAACTGTTTTTGGCATTCAGCTATAGAAAATGATGTTAAGACACAAAATTCCACACAATCCTAGATAAATAGATAATAAATCTTCTCAGATTTACTCAATCAAGGGACGATGTGTTGAACCAACTCAGCGTGAGAAACCCAATCAGAATGTTTTTTTAAGACTAGCAAACTAAGCTGTTATGAAGACTTATTTGTGCTTCCGTTAATAATACCTTCACCCCAATAGTAAGGAATATACTTTCTTCTCACATGTCCATCACTCCTACTCTCGTCTGGATTATTTTCTGGTCAGCAGCTCACTGCTGAGTAACATTACAGACACTGAGATTCATCCTATAGCTGTCAGCGATCATGCTCCTGTATCTTTAACACTAATACAGATGAATAATACTACACCAAGAAAAAACTGGAGATGTAATACATCACTGCTCAAAGACGAAGAGTTTATCAAATACTTTAAAAAAGAATGGACTCTATATTTAGGCTTTAATGACATTCCTGGAACATCAGCATCTGTCCTCTGGGAAGCAGGGAAAGCCGTGATGAGAGGTAAAATAATCTCTTTCTCATCACATAAGAAGAAAGAAGAAAACAAAAAAATTCAGGAACTAGAGAAAAACATCAAATCCTTAGAAAAAGCCTATGTGTCACACCAAGATCAAGAAATATTAAACAAAATACGCAAGACAAAACTAGAATTAAATGAAATTATTAATAAAAAGTCTAAATTCTTAGTACAAAGACTTCGCCTGCAAAATTATGAACACGGTAACAAATCCGGACAATTTCTTGCTAACCAGTTAAAAATCAATAAATAAAAAACAACTATATGTGCTGTTAAAGATTTATCTGGGAATACAATATATGATCCTAAAAAAATAAATAACATTTTTAGGGATTTCTATGAAACTTTATATACACCACAAATAAACCCATCTAAAAACGAAATTGATCAATTTCTCGACAACATAACTCTTCCAAAATTATTAGACACCCAAGCAATGGCACTGGATTCGCCACTGACGCCAGGTGAACTCCAGGAAGCTCTGATAAGTATGCCCAATAATAAGGCTCCAGGTCCAGATGGTTTTCCAACAGATTTTTACAAAGAATTCTGGACAATTCTGGCACCAGTTTTTCACAGGATGTTGCAGGAAATCAAAGAAAATGGTAGACTACCACCAAATATGAACTCTGCAAATATCAGTCTCTTACAAAAACCAGGCAAAGACCCTGTATATCCCTCAAGCTATCGTCCAATATCCCTTATTAATGTAGACCTTAAAATAATCTGCAAAGCTCTCTCAAAGAGATTAGAGAAAATAACCCCCCTTTTAATTCATCCTGACCAAACTGGTTTTATAAAAGGTAGGCACTCATCAACAAATACACGTAGATTACTTAATTTAATAGACTACTCATGCAGTAAAAACACTGAAACCATAATATTTTCTTTAGATGCAGAAAAAGCATTTGACAGAGTTAACTGGAAATTTCTATTTGCAACTTTACATAAATTTGGTTTTGGACCCTGTTTCATAAACTGGTTAAAAATATTATATAACTCCCCAACAGCTTGTGTCAGAACAAATGACCAAACATCCTCCCGCTTCTCTCTTCTGAGGGGCACCAGACAGGGATGCCCACTCTCCCCTTCACTGTTTGCAATTTTTATTGAGCCATTAGCAGCAGCAATTAGACAGGCTACAACAATTAAGGGCATAAAATGTAAGAATATAGAACATAAAATCAGCCTTTATGCAGATGATGTGTTACTTTTTCTCCAAAACTCACAAACCAATATCTCTGGGGTAATTGCATTGATAAATTCCTTCTCAAGTGTCTCAGATTATTCAATTAACTGGTCGAAATCAACAGTTCTTCCGATTAATTGCTCCTTCCATAATTCTTCTCCTTCCCCACTGCAATGTGGAAATATAAAATATTTAGGTATTAATGTCTCTCCTAAACTTTCAGAATTAACTAAATTAAACCACATCCCACTTTTAAAGACAGTAGAAGGCGACCTGGCTAGATGGAAATCTTTACCCATATCACTCATGGGAAGGGTCGCCGCTATAAAAATGATGATCTTGCCAAAAATAAACTATTTATTTTCAATGATCCCAAATAAGCCATCACAAGATTGGTTCAGATCGCTAGACTCGTACATTTCTAAATTCCTTTGGAAAGATAAACCCCCACGTATCAGCTTAAAAACACTACAAAGGACCAAGGATAAAGGAGGACTAGATCTGCCTAACTTTAATCACTATTTTTTAGCCAACAGGCTTCAGTTCATCTCTAGATGGTTTAAACACACCTTCTTAGATGAACCTTGGATAGATGTAGAACAGGCACTATTTAAGGCACTATGTAATAACCTAGAAATTTCAGAACCTGTCTACACACGGGTGTTCACAGATGCGGACTACACCTTTCTTGGCTGCTGCCTCAAAGCACATTGTGCGCTGTCTATCTTGCGTGCTGCACAATATCATTTATTATTTAGCATCTACTGTTATCTACTGCTAGCTAGTTTATTGTGATGGTGCTGTTTTTATTATGTTGCTCTTTGTTGTTTGCTTTCTCTTCTGTTTTTTTTCTCCATACAGGTGATCCAGGCGTTTTGTTTGTTTGTTTGTTTGTTTGTTTTTTCCTTTCTTCCCCCCCTTCTCACCGTCTCTTCTCCCCTTTGGTTTTCTTTCTCTCCCTCTCTTTCTTTCATTCTTTCTCCCTGTCCTATCCCCCAGTCACGTTTGTCCCGTTTGTAGCAACCGAAAATAAAATAAATACATAATTATAATAAAGGTCAATCAAATGGACCAATATGGCAAGGCCATGATGATCCACTTGGTAAAATAAATCCGCTTGGCATCTTTCTTGGCCTTAAGACAACAATTCTGATGGCTAAAGATCCAAACGGGACACAAAAAAAAAAAAAAAAAAAAAAATACTTTGTGTTATCAAATTACATGCACCAAGCACGTCTCACATCAGTATCATCTTGTGCTGACAGATACTAAATCCAGTTCTTTAGTTTATTTACTGACGTCTGTAAAACAAAGCAGAAAACTGAAATTTGGAGTAAAAAGCAAAACATTCTCTCTGGAGTCAAGAATAAATCAGCACTTTACAGGATAGCTGGAGTGATGTGTGTCACACTTGAGCACTTGGTGACATTCTTGATGTTTAATGAATGACTCCACCGCTGTTGCTTTCAGAGAGACTGATGACGAACCTTCACAGCTGACTGAAGACATTGGAGCAGAAGCTGCTGAGGTGTGAAAAGGTCAGGATTCCCTCGCTTGTTTTTAAATCTTCTCCACCGATGTGGAACGATGACTCTACGAGTCTGCCGACAAACACAGAGCACGCTGTGCTCCGCCGCGAATCTCTGTGTAATTGTCTAAACTTAAACTCTATTTTTGCGAGAATGAGACACTGCAGCCTGTTTGACATTCAAATCACTGACTGATGGAGGATTATGACGATGATGAGGAGGATAAATCATAACACACAGATTGTGCACTTCTGAAGTTTCTCTCGGGGGATTGGCATTGATAAAAAATGCTCACGAGTCACCTTTTAGCCTCTGTAACTTCTTCACTGATCGTACAAATAATCCAGAGCTGCACCATACGTTCATCAGTGAGCAGTTTGTTAGCCACCACACTAAAGCTGTGCCTCAAACAGACTCAGGTAACCCAAACGTCCCCTTCTCTGCTCACTGTTGGGTTTCTTTTAATCATACCTGAGGCCCAAAAACTGACTGATAGCTACATGTGGACAAGTAAACCTCCACACTTTTCTTGGTGATTGTTTTTATTTCATTTGAGATAATTTTATCATGTTTTGGTCCTTTTGTATCGTTTTGTTTCATTTGGTCATAATTTCTCATTGTTTGGTGGTTTTAGTTAGTCTATATTGCTTCTGATCTAATGGACAGTGATTATGGGATGTTGCAAATTTGAGCACAATCACATTTGCCCTACAATATATATATATATATATATATATATATATATATATATATACATCTCGTATGTATATACGAGATGTATATACATACATACATCTCGTCTCTGGATTCTCTCTTTCTTCTAGTCATTACCACGTGTACATGTACAGTTTTCTCAGAGGTTTGTCTACTCACTGATTCCTGTTGGATCCACAATAGCTCCCACACCTGCTACTCCATACAAATCACCTGCAGTACTTACAGAGGTCAGGACTCAGGCCTCACACCAAAGTTGCTCATCCATGTCTTTATGGACCTTGCTTTCTGCACTGGTGCAGAGCCATGTTGGAACAGGATGATGGATCAGGTACATAGAGATTCTGATTGGAAGTTCCTGCTTTGACTACCTCTTAATTAACACACACTTTAACAGTCTTAATTGTGAGTCAGCTGGGTAGGGTGGAGATGGAGTTGGCCCTATGGGTTTGTCATAAGATAGATACTAAACTGTGTGTATGTATGCATTTTTGGGTCCACCAGATTATGAAAAGAGATCAATAATTTTAAGACTGCATTTGTCCAGTGTTGGGATTTCTGCTCTGGAAAACTCTGCAGATGTGTGAACATTTAAATAAACGAAGCCTCATTTGCAGATTTATAGTCAAAATTTCAAAAAAACTAAAAATGTGTCAGAATGTTGTCAGTTTTCATGGTGATCTGATTTATTGAAATTAAGTCTTTTGATGCAGAAGTTCTGAATCTGTGCTGGTGATGCACTTTGTGTTCCTACAAGCTCACCAATGAGAGCATTTTGTGTTTCATTAAAGTTTTCTTTGTGAGTCAGCTGTTAGAAACTTTCTTTTTTTTCCTATCTGCTTTGGAACTCAAACCCATCGGGTGAAGAAAACCAGAGTGACGTGAGTCACACTGATTATTTCTTAAAACAATTGCACAATTACCCAGAACAAACCACAAAGTACCGAAGCACTGACTCATCGTGAACTGTGGCTGAGGTGAATTTGTTTAATGATCCCAGTTGATGGCTTACAAACAAACCCGAGTAGATCATTCGCCTCTAGCAAAAATAGGTGTCTGCTGCTTCTCTGATGGATTTCTACTGATTACAGTTCAATCTCCACATTTAAGGCTTAAAGGTCACATAATTAAGTAGAAGTAATTGACATAATAACACTAATACTTCTTTTTTGTTACTGAGACCTCCACAGCTCCAAAGTTTAAAGTAAAGGACAGACTGTATATAAAAGATGGCATCACCGTTTTAGTATTTTAACATTTTAAAACTGGACTTGATGGCATAAATCTCATACTTCACACTGATTGACTAACACTTTGATATTTTTGTATTTTACTAAACAAAAATCATGTTGCATACACGAGCAAGTGAGCTAACGCGCTCATGAGGAAACTGAATGCTGAGGTCAGAAATCCAAAGAGCCGAGGGCCATTTTCTCTTTGCACTCAGAGCAGTTGCCCCCCGCTGGTCATTAGAAATAATGCAGTTTTAAATTCCTCAGCACGTCAGTTCAGTTTAATCTGTGGTTTGCTTTAATCATGTGAAAGCTCGTTTTCATAGGCCTGCCTGTTCTTAAACACCGTACTCATTTTAGTTTATTCTGGGAATGTGTCTTTTACTACTGGCTGCTTCACAACTCGTATGTGTGTACACGTCTTTAATATCTTTAATGTGTCACTTTCCTACTGTGACCATATTTTTGTTGTGGCTGTGTGTGACATTTATCATAATTCTTTAGGCAAAACTTTTCCAGTTACAGGGCGGCATCAAAACTGCTCTTTTATTGTCTTCATGTGTTCACTTTTTTGTGTTTGGGACTCCTTATGGTTGACTTGTCAGCCTGTGAAGCCACAGTTTGACTGAGCAATTTGCAGTCCTGCAGCACCACCTGCTGGCCAGATGGAGAGGCACTGATCAACTGATGTGAACCATTTGCTATATATGTAATTATTTATTAGGTTAAAAACGTCATTACTCCATTTTATGATTATCAGACTGATGACTGCTGCCACCTGCTGGTCAAACAATGACACAGCATGAGCTCAAAAGTACTGTGTGGTTTCCCTGTTCTTTAACATTCAATTCTTTAACATTCAGTAAAGGAGGGTCAGCCAGACACTGGACCAAGGACTCACTGCTTAAGTATTAGCATCAGCAGGCAGCCCAAGCCACAGCTGCAGGATTTTCCTGCAAATTTGAGGTTATTTCCACAAAAAGAAGCAGGATGATATTTCAGAGATTTACGGTTTTGTTTTTCTTTAAATAAATCCTGCTGGTGACCGAAGAGGTTTTGGATCTTCCCTGAAAGAAATTTCATCTGAATGGTGATCTTGATGTTTTAAACCAACTTTCTTTAGGGAATTTACTGCAAATCTCTGTGTTTTTAAATAGTTTTAAAATTCCTAAAATGAACTAAATCTATCAGCAACATGAGAAGAAATCACAGCTTGTGTACAACAGGTAAACAGTGTTTAAGAGTCATCAACTGAAGTGTGGCTGGAGTCAGAGGGCTGTAGTTAACTTAGCAGACTGACAGTAGAGAAAGTGTCATGAGGAAATAGATAATGGGCTATTCAGGAGAAATTTAAAAGAGAAGCATGTAAAATACCCTTTTTGTTATAGGCTATATGTAACACTTCTGGAGTCGCTACAGTATACTAGGACCAGTTAGGTTCGACTACTAGAGTAGTAATGAGTGTAGCATGTGATAAAGACCACAGACCAGAAAATAAGTTTAAATTGCCGGCTTGTTATTTTGTGAAGACAGGGAATAGACAGTTAACACACATTACATAAAACATTCAACATCACACATTAAAGGAAAAAAAGATATTTTCTTTTCCCTTTTTAGTTCAGTATGTTCTGTTAGTTCATCCTATTTATCTCAAAACCTTTTATTTGGCTTTAAAAGGATGTTATTTTCAACCTAGGTTATTGTCTTATTTATTTCAAGTTCTAAGTTCAAGTTTATCCTTTGATCTATTTGAGTTAACACGGTGTTATTTTAAATCAAGTTCAGTTCTTTAGGCCCAAGATTTAATTTAATCTTGGTCTAGGTTCACCTTTAAATTTCAACCAGTTCTTATTTTGTTTTAACCCAACAAAATTATTTACATTTCCATTAACACCATTACAGCATTAAAATGTAAGGTTGACCAAAATAAATTACAAAAACATGTAAAAACTGAAAACAATTCAGCAAAAGGTTGAATAACCCCTTAAACAAACAAATAAACAAAAGAAAGTTGTCTCTGTGTCCTTTAACTATTAATCCTGGAATTACTCCGAATGATTATCCAGTGCTTTGAAAGTCCGCTGTTCTTTTGCAGAGGTGTATGGATTAATCCTACCAGTTTTTTCAGCGAAAGACCTCAACGTCCAGCAGGGGGCGTTTTCCCTTTTTCTGCTCGGTACAGTTCAATGGGTCCGTGGGTGGCTCGCCATCTTGTTTCTCGCTCAGCGGATCAAACTCCGATTCTAGCTCGGCATTTCCCGATCCAAACCTTAATGGCCAAGTCCCGTTCGGTTATGTTTACAACGTCACCAAGGCAAGGACAGGTCGGAAAAACAAAAATACATTCTCCAGAGCACAAAAATGGCTTTAAGTAGATTTCTGGCTTGTTTTTACTATTTTTTCACTCATTTAAGCAGCAGCTCTGCAAGGACTGTCTGCATTTCTCCCTCTCCAGCATCAAAAAGAAGGAACAACCCGATTGGGTGTGGCTATCACAGGAGTCACGCTGCTGCGTGCCCTTTCACAATAAGAGTCTGAACACATATTTTAGCCATTTTTCCTGAATTAACATAAAACACCATGAATTAGCAAGTTTTTTACCCTTTTGACCTGTTTTTAAACACGAATGAAATCCTATACCATGAATTATATCATTGCTGATGTTTTTAATGAATTTTCTAACCATTATGATCTATTTATTGACTATTTATCACCTGTAATATTTTTCTTATGACTGTTTTTACTAACAGGCTTTTATTTGTTGTTAGCTATGTTAACCAGGGTTACACCCTCCCCTCTTAAATGTATGCAAGCCCCTTTGCATAATGCATAAATCAGACTACCTGGATATCATGGATTTCAATAGAGCCTGTGACAGCTTCACTTAAGCTTTGGAACAAAGACTGAACTATGCCAACAAGAGGGTTGCCTAATTGAGGGTATGTTAAGTGCTTGGGCTTTGTTCTCTCTCGAGATGATCTTCTGACTGATTGCTCTGCTTCAGGGTCATTTCTTTCAGTTTCATTGTTTACAGGTTCAGTTCCATTCACGTGAGTTTGAGTTGCTTCCTCATCATTAGTTTTCGTTGAATCCGATGCATTGTCCATTTCATTTTGGTGAGTTATCTGAGCTCCTTCCTTTGCAGTTTCAGGCAGGTTTTCCATTTCAGGTGGTTTCTCCATTTCAGGTATTTTGTCATTTTCAGGTAAGTTTTCGATATCCGGTAGGTTTCCACAATCAGGTAAGTTTACAGTTTCCATCATGTCCATGTGCTCTTGAGCAATATCAGGCACTGTCACATTTTCTGAGACTTGAGAATTGTCTGATTTGGGTTGCTCATTAGCGTGGTTTGACTTAGCCTTGGGAGGAAAAACTACCTCGTATTCCTCAATTGACCTTGAGATCTCTTTGGGAGGAGGTGGAGGGTAATACAGAGGGTAGTTATCCTCCTCAGAGTGGTATTCAAGTTCAGGTTCATCAGGATCAGTTGTTGGGTGTTGACGTGTGCTTGGCCGATGAGGCTTTACTTGGACTGCTGGAGGATTTTCAGGGGCAGTTGACAAAAACCCACAAGGTAACAAAAGGTCTCTGTGGAGAGTTCTAGTGTGACCATGGTGGTGCTCGGGTTTGACTGTGTATACTGGGAGGTTGTCTTTTTGACTTACTACCACGTGGACGATGGACTGCCACTTATCAGCCAATTTGTTTTTCCCCTAATCCGAACATTCCTTACAAGCACACGATCTCCGACACCTAAGACAGATTCGGTTACATGTTTGTCATATCTAGTTTTGTTACGTTCAGCAACTTTGCTAACATTTTTGGTAGCCAGTTGGTAGCTCTCCTGAAGGTGAGATTTGAGGGCTTTAACATACTGTGAGTGAGATTGCTGCTGGCGATGGTTCAGGGGGACATTGAAAGCAAGATCAATGGGTAACCTAGGCCGCCTGCCAAACATTAACTCGTATGGCGTAAACCCTATACTTTCATGTTTGGTGCAGTTATACGCGTGAACGAGTGGCTTAACAAAGTCACGCCAATGTTTCTTGTCTTCGTCTTTGAGTGTACCCAACATGTTTAGCAGGGTTCTATTAAACCTCTCCACAGGGTTTCCCCTGGGATGGTAGGGTGAAGTTCTGACCTTCTGAATCCCAGCTAGGTCACATAACTCTTTGATAGTTTTTGACTCAAAGTCTGCTCCCTGATCGCTATGCAACTTCTCGGGAAAACCGTAGTGGATTATAAAGTTTTCCCACAGGGCCTTGGCTACAGTTTTAGCCTTTTGGTTGGGAGTAGTCATTGCTACAGCATACTTTGTAAAGAAACCTGTAATAACTAAGACATCTTTAGTGTTGCTGCGATCTGGTTCAATCGTCAAGAAATCAATACACACCAACTCTAGAGGTCTGGTGACTTGAATATTTACTAGGGGCGCCGCCCTCTCTGGCAGGGTCTTTCTGCAAACACACCTGCTACAGCTTTTGATCTTTTGCTCTATGTCTGAGGCCATTTTTGGCCTGAAAAATCTGGTTCTGGTTAAATCAAGGGTCCGGTCAAGACCAAAATGACCCATGTCATCGTGAAGGCTTTTGAACACCATAGGTCTTAGACTTTCAGGAAGAACCAGCTGGTACTGTGTCTCTTCACCTACTTGCCTTTTTCTGTACAAAATCCCGTTCTGCAACTCAAGTTTGTTTAACTCACGCAGAAGGATGCTAAGTTGTGGGATCTCGTTGCGTACAGTAGGAGGAGATGTTTCACCTGTTTCAAGCTGGTGTATGATTTCACTGATAGCAGGATCGTTTGTTTGACTTTGTCTTATCTCTTCTTCTGACAAGCTTGGAATGACAGGAAAAGCACCACACTGGTCGAAACTGTCGGGAACAGCATCAACAGACATAGACAGTGAAGTTACGAGTGGGCAGGCGAGAGCATGGTCTGTGTCAAGAGACTGGAGGACTAGATGTTTCTCACAGATTGCACTGACAGCTTGAGTGGGAACGTGAGTGAAAGGATCGGTGCCAGGCAAGTGGTGTTGCACAAACTGACGGATCCGCTCCTGTTCCTTTAGGGAGACAAGGTCATTCAATGGCTCGAGATGCGGACGACGAGATAGGCCATCTGCGTCTATGTTTTGTTTGCCTGCTCTGTACCTAAGCTGGAACTCGAAAGAGGACAGGGCGGACAACCAGCGATAGCTCGTCGCGTCTAACTTAGCGGTGGTCAAAATGTAAGTTAGAGGGTTACTGTCAGTTATTACTGTGAAAGGACTGCCATATAAGTAATCACAAAACTTTTCCATTACAGCCCACTTGAGGGCAAGAAACTCAAGCTTATGAGCAGGATAACGGCTTTCGCTTTTTGATAGTCCTCTACTTGCGTATGCAATTACTCGCAACTCTCCTTCCTGCTCTTGATAAAGAGCTGCCCCTAACCCGATTGTGCTTGCATCTGTGTGCAATACGTAAGGCAACTTGGGATCGGCAAAGCCTAGAATTGGGGCAGAAGTCAGTTTGTCTATAATCGCCTCAAACGCTTTCTGACAACTCTCTGTCCATCTCTCCCCGAAAGGAGCTTTTGGCTGAAAGTATTGGACGTAGTTGGACTTAGAGCTATTACTTTTCCGCAGTGGGGGGTATCCGGCAGTTAGGTTGGTAAGGGGTTTTACGATCTTAGAAAAGTCCTTAATAAACCGCCTATAATACCCTGCAAACCCTAAGAAGGAGCGGAGTTCTTTCAAGTTCTTGGGACTTGGCCATGTTTTTAACGCTGCTACTTTCTCAGGGTCTGTTTCTACACCGTTTTGGGAGACAATGTGCCCTAAGTACCAAACTGACGTCTGAAAAAACATACATTTTTCAGGCGATAGCTTCAGACCGTATTCTTTGAGACGATTAAGCACGTGGAGAAGGCGGGTCTCGTGTTGTTCGAGGGTTTCAGAGTAAACTATAAGGTCGTCTAGATAGACCAGAACTTCCTTAAGGTTGATGTCGCCCATACATTTCTCCATCAGCCTTTGAAATGTGCTGGGAGCATTTGTTATGCCTTGGGGCATCCGGTTGAACTCGAAGAACCCCATCGGACATACGAAGGCTGTTTTGTGCTTATCTGCCTCATCGACCTCGATCTGGTAGTACCCGCTTTTGAGGTCAAGGACCGAGAACCACTTCGATCCTGTTAAGGCGGAGAATGCCTCTTCCAAGTTAGGAAGCGCGTAGGCGTCTTTGATGGTGTTCAGATTCAACTTGCGGTAATCTACACAGAGTCTTACGTCTCCGTTCTTCTTCCTTACCACCACTATCGGTGAGGAAAATGGCGACTCGAATTCACGAATGACACCTGCATCGCTTAGTTCTTGCAAATGCCTCCGTACGGCGTCAAGATCTTGTGGTCGTACGGGACGGGGTTTGTGCTTAAAGGGGGTTTCATCGCTCAGTTTGAGTTGGTGTTTTACTTTGTTAGTGCAACCAAAGTCTGTATCGTGTAGAGCGAAAACCCTCCGACATAGCACTTAACTTTTGTGTCATTCGTTCTTTCCATTCAGCAGGGACTGGAGAATCAGCAAAGTTAAGATTAAGCTCAGCAGGGTTTGAGCTGGGAGTCTGTTTGGACTGCTCTGTGATCTGACTGTTTGGTATGATCTCTTGAATAGCATGCATTTCAGCAATGACACTTTTCGCAGGGATAACTATGTCATGCTCACTTTCATTTCGCAGGACCACTGGAAGCTTTTGTGAGGGTTTCTCAGCAAGGGTAAGTAGACAGTTGGTGACCAAGACTCCACCTGGCAAGGAGGATGTAGAGGGGGTCTCGACTACTACCCACCTGCCTGAGTGTTCAGTTTTTGCGTGGACTAAACCCTCTAAGACTCGACTTTGGCCTGCAGGAATGACTTCAGGCTCTTTCCCTGACAGAGTGACAAGACCAAGGCTATCATCCTCTTTTTGCTTGTGTCTTTGTTGTAACACGCTCAGCACTACTCTATAACCATAAGGCAGGATACTGAGGTCTGTATTAGCCAAGGAGAGGCTTTCAAAGACAAGGTCAAGAGTGTTAGTGCCAATTAAGAGAGAAGACTGAACACTAGAGCGTGTGTCTGGAACAATTAATGCAAGAGAAGACACAGTAAGTTCAGTACCAAAACAGTTCTTTGGAAAGGTAATGTCGACACAAATATAGCCTGAATATGGGATATTCTGACCATTTGCAGCTTCGACTTCTAGCAGGTCCTGTATTGGATGGATTTCAAGGTCTGCAAGATTGTTTTCATAGAACGATCGGGACACTGTGGTCACTTGCGATCCGGTATCAAGAAGGCAGTTGCAAGCTTGATCATTGATTTTTACTTGAGCAGTGTACTTAGCTCCAATTAGACCCTTAGGTAGTTTCACAGTGGCTGATTTATTGTTTGAGAATCGTTTTTTGGGTTTATGTGAAGGTTCGGTGGGACTGGTTTTATCCGTAGCACCCATTTGTCCCGCAATGAGGGCTCCCTTTAGTTTAAAGGCTGTGTTTGCTTGTTTTGTCTATCCCACAGCAACTGTTTTTCTTTCAACTGTTTCCTTTTGTCAGTGACTAAAGACGGGTTTGGGTCATTTGGGCACACAGAGGCAATATGGCCGTCTTCGCCGCACTGGAAACAGTAACCAGGCCTGGGCCTACTCTTCGCAGCTTGGGATGTCAAAGGGGTTCGTTCTGGTACTTTAGAGTTGGTCTTAGCATTAGCTTTTGGAGGGTTGGACTTTTTCGTAGGAGGGTTCGGGGTTAATGTTGTGAGATGGCTTTGAAGCTGACTGATTTGTGCCTTTAGTTCTGTGACCAGATCCTTTTGAGCATCTACTGGTGGGTCTACTTTCTGGGGTTTCAATCTTGTCAGTTCATTCTGCAGCGCAGTTATTTGTGTTCGCATTTCAGTGAGATCGTCTTGCATGGTGAGCGCAGGAAAGTCAGCATTTGCAGCAATAGAGTGAGAGACGACTTTTGGTCTGGTGGCAGCAAAATGTTTTTTCATTCGGCTTTCTTTTGCAGTATGCTTGTCCTCTTCTACTCTCAACTGTAGCAGCAGCTCGGTGAATGAGGGGGGTTTATCTTTTTTCTTTTCGAGCTGAAGATCTGTTAACAAGGCATTATCCCAACACCCCCGACAGAATTGACGCAGAAGGTGTCGGTCTGCTTCACCAGCTACGACACCACCTCTTTTTAGAGCTTTTGAGAGAGCTGTTTGCAAGCGATGGAGGTAGTGTGAAGGCTTTTCACCTGCATCTTGTAATGTGTTGAGGAATTTGGCGAAAAGCTCATCGCCATCCTCCACAGTGCCAAAAGCTGAATGGAGTAGTTCAAGATAAGCTGAAGGCAAGGCTTCAGGGCCCAGAGGTTTCACCACATTGGCAGCAGGCGGTACGAGACTGTCTAAGATTTTCCGCGAGCGTTGCAAGTCAGACAGATTGGGATCTTGAAGTATGAGCTCTACACTGTGGTGCCATGTATCAAAGTCCACCTCATGACTAGGACAGGGCAGTTTGCCTGAAAAATTTCTGAGGCGGAAGGAGGCGCTCACTGGTGAGACAAGAGCTTCACTTCGCACTATGTGCTCTACTACAACCTTTTGCACATCAGGGTGTGTTATAAAGCTCTGCGGAATGGTAGTTTGTAGATCTGGTTGTGTCTGATTGACTGACTCAGAATCGCTGATGCATACGTTAGCTTTGATCGGTTCTGCAGTTTCACTTTGGGTAGGTTGATCATTTCCTTGTACTTGGGTTGTTGGTTCACTTTATGCGTCTGGGGTAGGAGCTTCTATGCTGTGTGTGACTGACTGAGCACATTGGGAAAAGTGTTCATGCAGAACAGCTTCAAAAGATTTGCCACTAAGTCTAGCAATGCTTTGCAGTTCATTGAAAAAACTGTTGGTGGCGACGTTGGTAACAGCTGCGATGTACTCAGGTGACAGGGCTCGTATCTGATAAGTGACTTTATTCGGACATTCAAGTGTGTAGGGTAGTAAAGGTTCAAGTGTCGACAGAGCAGCTCCACTCTCATACTCCACAATAACATTTTTGTGGTAAGAAGACTTGCGATCATCTATCTTAAGGGTTCTCGCTGTTCGACCATATCTGCTTAAAAAGTCTTTTAAAGCTTCATCAGCGTCTGTGCCTGTAATCCCACTAACAATAACTGAGTTTGGGATTTTAACATTCTCTCTGTCAACTATTTCCATTTTGCCGGACTTGGCCTATTTTTGAGGTCTGGGTCAGGAAAACAAGCTTGAGGGATCAATTACTACTCCTGGCTGGCTCGCCACTTCTGTAACACTTCTGGAGTTGTTACAGTATACTAGGACCAGTTAGGTTCGACTACTAGAGTAGTAATGAGTGTAGCATGTGATAAAGACCACAGACCAGAAAATAAGTTTAAATTGCCGGCTTGTTATTTTGTGAAGACAGAGAATAGACAGTTAACACACATTACATAAAACATTCAACATCACACATTAAAGGAAAACAAGATATTTTCTTTCCCCTTTTTAGTTCAGTATGTTCTGTTAGTTCATCCTATTTATCTCAAAACCTTTTATTTGGCTTTAAAAGGATGTTATTTTCAACCTAGGTTATTGTCTTATTTATTTCAAGTTCTAAGTTCAAGTTTATCCTTTGATCTATTTGAGTTAACACGGTGTTATTTTAAATCAAGTTCAGTTCTTTAGGCCCAAGATTTAATTTAATCTTGGTCTAGGTTCACCTTTAAATTTCAACCAGGTCTTATTTTGTTTTAACCCAACAAAATTATTTACATTTCCATTAACACCATTACAGCATTAAAATGTAAGGTTGACCAAAATAAATTACAAAAACATGTAAAAACTGAAAACAATTCAGCAAAAGGCTGAATAAATCCCTTAAACAAACAAATAAACAAAAGAAAGTTCTCTCTGTGTCCTTTAACTATTAATCCTGGAATTACTCCGAATGATTATCCAGTGCTTTGAAAGTCCGCTGTTCTTTTGCAGAGGTGTATGGATTAATCCTACCAGTTTTTTCAGCGAAAGAGCTCAACGTCCAGCAGGGGGCGTATTTTCCTTTTTCTGCTCAGTACAGTTCAATGGGTCCGTGGGTGGCTCGCCATCTTGTTTCTCGCTCAGCGGATCAAACTCCGATTCTAGCTCGGCATTTCCCGATCCAAACCTTAATGGCCAAGTCCCGTTCGGTTATGTTTACAACGTCACCAAGGCAAGGACAGGTTGGAAAAACAAAAATACATTCTCCAGAGCACAAAAATGGCTTTAAGTAGATTTCTGGCTTGTTTTTACTATTTTTTCACTCATTTAAGCAGCAGCTCTGCGAGGACTGTCTGCATTTCTCCCTCTCCAGCATCAAAAAGAAGGAACAACCCGATTGGGTGTGGCTATCACAGGAGTCAAGCTGCTGCGTGCCCTTTCACAATAAGAGTCTGAACACATATTTTAGCCATTTTTCCTGAATTAACATAAAACACCATGAATTAGCAAGTTTTTTACCCTTTTGACCTGTTTTTAAACACGAATGAAATCCTATACCATGAATTATATCATTGCTGATGTTTTTAATGAATTTTCTAACCATTATGATCTATTTATTGACTATTTATCACCTGTAATATTTTTCTTATGACTGTTTTTACTAACAGGCTTTTATTTGTTGTTAGCTATGTTAACCAGGGTTACATATAGGTTACGGATTATGTAACTCAGACAAATTTGTCTGAACTACATATGTGGCACATTTCTGCCTGCAGGTACAGTCACACCACCACCACGCCCCACAAATCTCTGAATTATCGACTCTTTGCGGTCTGAATCTGACGTTTGAAGCCAAACAGCCAATAAACAGATCACGTGTGGTGTGTCGGAGGGAATATTTATCAGAGTACAGAAATTTAATTGTTTGAAACTCACACCGAACCACTTAATCACACATTACACCCTCAGCTTCGCAGATGTATAAATGCGAACTCCAATTTCTGCACAGCAAAGACAGAAACAGCAGCCTCTGGTGTGTGGATGCTTTCATTCAGCTTGTTAACACTTTTTTTATTCCTCCTGTGAAACATCACGAGGTGATGAGGAGAAAGAATACAGCAACATTTACAGAGAGGCTCGGCATGCGTGTGCTTCCAGAATATGACTGGCTGGTTTATGGATGTCCGCCTCTGTCAGGTGTGCGAATGCCTCTTGCCTCTTCCTGTTCAAAGCTCAAAGTCCAGCTGACAGACAGAGACAATCCACACAGCACCGCATACAACCACAAGAAAACATTTTTATTCTTTAAAGGAGGGATTTCCCTCGGCTGCACACACAGAGAAAGACGAGGAACAGTGGACACTTTGGGGAGTCTTTGAGGATCTGAATCATGGAACACTGAATCCGTCCTTACACATGGATTGTACCTGAAGACAGCAGCTTGGATAAAGTCTGAAATCACCGCTGACTGGCGCCCATCTTGCAGACAGGTGTGTTTGAACAAACATGTCCCAGCAGATCTGAGCTGTTTAAACAGGACATTTCAGGTGATTTATTGACTGCAGGTGTCGTCAGACACACATTACCAATAAAAACAAATCAAGTGTGTTCTCGGTTTTCTGCTTTTAACCATTTTCAGAGTAAGTTGATGAATGAACTGAAATTATAAATACATAATTACAGCAATCATAAATGGATGTATGCTGTATTTGTGTATAGGCTTTCTCTAAGAAGGCCTTTTCCCTGCAGGTGATTAGACGGAGCAGCTGTCCATCTTCAAAACCAAAAACAGGTTAAAGCAGGCAGCTTTAATTCAATTCAGTTTCAGTTATACAGCACTTAATCACAGCAACAGTCACCTCACCGTGCTTTTTATAAAAGACTATGCAATAATGCAGAGAAAACTATGAGCACTTGGCAACAGTGGGAAGGAAAAACTCCCTTTTTACAGGAAATAACATCAAGCAGAACCAGGCTTCTGTGATTCAGACAACAAATACAGATAAAGGTTAAAGTCGGGAACGATGGTGTGTTTTGTTAAATGTAAAGAAATGAGTTTCTACCCCGAGCAGTTAAAGCACATTTAACTACATTCACCCATTGACACACAGTTATACCTAATGGTCTCTCAAACACACGCAGACAAGCATCAAGAGCAATTTGGTGTTCAGGATCTGACCTTCTGCTGGCAGGTCATTTGCTTTACCTCCTGAGCCACAGCTGCCTTTTCACACTGAATGGTGCAGTTAACTAAAATCCTTTGCTGTGTGGTTAATTGTACCTATCCGAAGTCTGTGCGGCAGGATCTATGTGTGTGGTAAACAAGTAAACAATCTGCCTTTTCTTCTGTCTTTGATGGCAATCATAACATTCATGTATGCAGCTCACTAACCAAGCAGTCCACCAGTAGCGCCTAGTGTGGCATTGCATCCTCTCTTCCAAGTCAAGTCATTTCTAGCTCCAAACACCAACATGGCGACAACCAAAACGCTCCAAAAAGCAGGTTATTTACAGTCAAGTTTTGCTGCTTTTCAGTTTGAGCTCAGCCTCAAGTATTTTATATGAGGTGCCGTAAGGGACATTATTACTGAAACGCTCTCACACACACTACTGAAACGCTCTCACACACACTACTGAAACGCTCTCACACACACTACTGAAATTTTAGCTCTCACACACACTACTGAAACGCTCTCACACACACTACTGAAAAACCAAGGCATTTCAGTTAAACAGGAAGGCGTTTCAGTTGAACAGGAAGGCATTTCAGTTAAACAGGAAGGCGTTTCAGTTGAACAGGAAGGCATTTCAGTTGAACAGGAAGGCGTTTCAGTTGAACAGGAAGGCATTTCAGTTAAACAGGAAGGCATTTCAGTTAAACAGGAAGTTAATTCTTGACAAGGAAACTGAAGGAAAAAGTGGTAGATTTCAAACAAACCACTACACAGATGTTGGGGAGGCACCAAGATGGCGGCTTGAACAGTCGTGTTTTTTCAGGAGCTCCGAAAGACCGCAAAATTTACTAAGTAACTTTATTCTCTTTCCACTCGAACTATAACTATGAATGCCCAAAAGGTTATTAAGAATGCAAAGCTGCAATTTGTGCCGTCAAACCCCAATGTTAAGACGTCGTCGCATGCTAAAGTCAGTGACCATGGCTATGCTAGCACTGAAGCTGCCAACGTGGGCTTAAACAAGCGAGAACGGGGAGTTGGCGCCGCCAACTCCATCAAAACAACCTCCAGAGGAGAAAAGAACAAAATCTTCAGAGAAGGAAGATGATATCGCCAATAAAACTATTTTTGAAGCCATTATGGGACTTGACAAGAAATTTGAAGCACAACTGGAGGATATCAAAGAACAAAACAGACAAAGTGCAGCTATGGTTGCCAGCTTGGCTAAGGCTGTAGAGTTTAATGCTGCAGAGATAGTTGATTGCAAACTGAAAGTTGTTAAACTGACAAATGCGAATGAACAGCTGCTTAAAGAAAACGAAGACTTGAAAAGAAGAGTGAGAGAACAAGAGCGCTACCGAATGAGGTGGTGCCTAAAGCTGAAAGGGGTGAAGGAAGACAAAGACGAAAACATTAGAGTGAAGGTTTTGCAAACGCTTCAGAAGATTGCCCCTGACTTGAACTTAGAAGAGGCCGTTGATATTGTCCACCGCTTAGGGAAACGAGTTGATGGCAGAAACAGAAACATCATTATTCTATTCACACAAAGGCGAATTAAAGAAGAATTGTGGAGGCGCACCAAAGATTCTTCAACCTGCAAGCAAGAAGGCATCAGCTTCGCTGAGATGTTGCTGCAGGAGGACATACAAGATCGACAGCGCCTATGGCCTCTGGTGGAGGAGGCAAGACGTGCGGGTAAACGAGCCTACTTTCGTGGTCCACATGCCTTCATTGATGGACGCAAAGTTGAGGAAAGACAGGAGAACTAAAAATGACAAAAGACTGAAATAGTGGAAACTTGTTCGCGGTCTGAGGAGCTCAGCATTTAGTACTTTTTTTCTTTTTTCTCACGTGGTGAGTGATATTCTGTCTATAGTTCATGTTGAATGTTAACATTTGTTTTGGTTCTTTAAATGTTAGGGGTTTAAGAGAATCTGTTAAAAGAAAAGCCTTATTTTTGTACTGCAAAGTTAAAAAATCAAACTGTATTTTTCTACAAGAGACTCATTCATCTGATGGTGATGTATCTTTTTGGTCAAACCAATGGGGTAGCAAAATCCTGTTTAGCCATGGCTCAACGAGGTCGGGGGGTGTAGCAATTTTATTCAATAACTTTCCTGGGGATTTTGTAATACAACGGACTGACTTGAATGGTCATTGGTTGATTGCTGTAATGAGAGTTGAAAGTTTGTTTTTCATTTTAGTCAACGTTTATGGATATAATAATGAAAGTCAGAATAAAATTATGTTAGAAGATATAACTCTAAATATTTTTGAACTTAAAGGTCGATACCCTACGGAATATATTTTAATGGGTGGTGATTGGAATATGACTCCTGATGAATGGACTGATAGATGGCCCTCAAGGACAGGTAGACCACAAAAAAACAACCTAATTATAGATTTTTTGATAAATAACAATTTAACAGATATTTGGAGAGTAAGAAATCCAGGAATTAAGAGCTTTTCCTGGTTTAAACCAAATGGAGCTTGTAAATCTAGAATAGACTATTGGCTAGGAAGTGACATCATTCTTAACCACACTGTAAAAGTTGTGATGTCAAATGCACCTCTTTCTGATCATTGCTTTATTGAACTGTGCTTAGAATCAGAAATTAGACAATCAAATAAAAGAACTTATTGGAAGTTCAATGCCAAACTTTTACAAAATGAAGACTACTGCAACATAGTCAAAAAAATTATAAAAGATATTATGGCTGATCATCTAATTGTAGGATATATCAGTAAATGGGAATTCATTAAATTCAAAATTAGAGAATTTAGTATTCAATTCAGTAAAAACATAAGTCAAAAGCAAAGAGAATATGAATGTAAATTATTCCAAGAAATTACTTATTGCTGTAGTAAAGATGATCTAAATAGCCAAGAAAGGACTAAACTTATGGAGTTGCAAACTAAATTAGATCAGCTCTACCTAAATAAAGCAGAAGGAGCTTTTGTGCGTTCACGGGCCAAGTGGATTGAGGAGGGGGAAAGAAATTCCTCATATTTTTTTAATTTAGAAAAGAGCAGACAAAAAAGAAATTTTATATCTTCTCTGTTAATTGATGGCATTGAATGTGACGACCCTAAAATTTTGGAGAATGAAACTTCTACATTCTATTCCAATTTATACTCCTCACAGTTCTCCCAAGCAGATTGTGATGTCTTTTTTGATCAAATAGATAATCTGATCCCTAAAATTGATGAATCATTTAAGGAATTTTGTGAATCTGACTTTAGAATTGAAGAGTTAGATGCATCTGTTAAGAAAATGGCGCTTAATAAATCCCCTGGTCCAGATGGGCTTACAGTTAATTTCTTCCAATTTTTTTGGGAAGACTTAAGGGAAATTTTATTCAAAGCTATACTGGCCAGTATTGAAAAGGGAGAATTGATGTCTAGCATGAAACAAGGATTAATTACATTAATTCCTAAACCAAACAAAGATAAACGACAATTGGATAACTTAAGGCCCATAACTTTATTAAATACAGATTATAAAATTTTCTCTAGCTCAGCTGCAACAAGGCTCAAACAAGGGGTTTCAAGTATAATTAGTGAGACACAATCAGGGTTTTTGAAAGACAGGAACATTCATAATAATATCAGGTTGGTTTTAGACTTACTGGACTACAATGATCTAATTAGTGATGACAGTTTTATTCTTTTCATGGACTTTTATAAAGCTTTCGATTCAGTAGAACATCCTTTTATTTTAGAAACACTAACTCGATTTGGATTTGGGGATAAATTTAGGAAGATAATAGATATACTGTATAATGATATAAATAGCTCTGTGTCATTAGGCTATGGTACTGGTAAAAGATTTAGCATCAAAAGAGGAATTAGGCAAGGGTGTGGAAGCTCTCTGTTGTTATTCATAATGGTTGTGGAGATGCTCGCAATTCTAATTAAAAACAGCAGCGTTGCCGGAATTGAGATTATGGATAATTTTTTAATAATTAGTCAACTTGCGGATGACACTACTCTTTTCTTAAAAAATGAACATCAGATTCCCCTGGTAAAACAAATAATCACTACATTCTCAAAAGCTTCAGGCTTAAAGTTACATTTAAATAAATGTGAACTATTGGCATTAAAGGAGTGTAATTCACAATTACTGTACGATATAAAGGTGAAGAAGGAGGTAAAATATTTGGGCATCACAATTTCAAAAGATCACAAAGTCTTAGAAAAAGTAAATATTATAGATAATGTTGACAAATGTAAGACAATCTTAAATAAGTGGTTACAAAGGGACATCACAATTTTTGGAAGAATATTATTAACCAAAATGGATAGTTTATCTACAGGGAGTGCAGAATTATTAGGCAAATGAGTATTTTGTCCACATCATCCTCTTCATGCATGTTGTCTTACTCCAAGCTGTATAGGCTCGAAAGCCTACTACCAATTAAGCATATTAGGTGATGTGCATCTCTGTAATGAGAAGGGGTGTGGTCTAATGACATCAACACCCTATATCAGGTGTGCATAATTATTAGGCAACGTCCTTTCCTTTGGCAAAATGGGTCAAAAGAAGGACTTGACAGGCTCAGAAAAGTCAAAAATAGTGAGATATCTTGCAGAGGGATGCAGCAGTCTCAAAATTGCAAAGCTTCTGAAGCGTGATCATCGAACAATCAAGCGTTTCATTCAAAATAGTCAACAGGGTCGCAAGAAGCGTGTGGAAAAACCAAGGCGCAAAATAATTGCCCATGAACTGAGAAAAGTCAAGCGTGCAGCTGCCAAGATGCCACTTGCCACCAGTTTGGCCATATTTCAGAGCTGCAACATCACTGGAGTGCCCAAAAGCACAAGGTGTGCAATACTCAGAGACATGGCCAAGGTAAGAAAGGCTGAAAGACGACCACCACTGAACAAGACACACAAGCTGAAACGTCAAGACTGGGCCAAGAAATATCTCAAGACTGATTTTTCTAAGGTTTTATGGACTGATGAAATGAGAGTGAGTCTTGATGGGCCAGATGGATGGGCCCGTGGCTGGATTGGTAAAGGGCAGAGAGCTCCAGTCCGACTCAGACGCCAGCAAGGTGGAGGTGGAGTACTGGTTTGGGCTGGTATCATCAAAGATGAGCTTGTGGGGCCTTTTCGGGTTGAGGATGGAGTCAAGCTCAACTCCCAGTCCTACTGCCAGTTTCTGGAAGACACCTTCTTCAAGCAGTGGTACAGGAAGAAGTCTGCATCCTTCAAGAAAAACATGATTTTCATGCAGGACAATGCTCCATCACACGCGTCCAAGTACTCCACAGCGTGGCTGGCAAGAAAGGGTGTAAAAGAAGAAAAACTAATGACATGGCCTCCTTGTTCACCTGATCTGAACCCCATTGAGAACCTGTGGTCCATCATCAAATGTGAGATTTACAAGGAGGGAAAACAGTACACCTCTCTGAACAGTGTCTGGGAGGCTGTGGTTGCTGCTGCACGCAATGTTGATGGTGAACAGATCAAAACACTGACAGAATCCATGGATGGCAGGCTTTTGAGTGTCCTTGCAAAGAAAGGTGGCTATATTGGTCGCTGATTTGTTTTTGTTTTGTTTTTGAATGTCAGAAATGTATATTTGTGAATGTGGAGATGTTATATTGGTTTCACTGGTAAAAATAAATAATTGAAATGGGTATATATTTGTTTTTTGTTAAGTTGCCTAATAATTATGCACACATTATGTTGTTGTTCAATAATAAAATTATTCCTCAAAAATACAACTTGCCTAATAATTCTGCACTCCCTGTAGATTTATATATCCAGCTTACTCTTTATCAATATCAAATAAAGTTATTAAAACAATTAATAGCTTGAATTTTAATTTTATTTGGAGGAATAAGTGCCATTATATATCTAAAGATGATTTGGTTAAACCATGCATTGAAGGCGGTGGAAACGCAATTGATTTTGATATAATGAATGGTGTTTTGAAACTTAAATGGTTAAAATCCTTCCTAAATAATCCACACTCCATTTGGTTTTTTATACCAAGTAAGGTCTTTAACACACTGGGGGGTATCGACTTTCTCCTAAAGTGTGACTTTGAAATTACTAAGCTACCTGTTAAATTCTCTGAATTCCATAAACAGGTCCTTCTTTATTGGAAAATGTTATTTAAACATAATTTCACTCCACATAATAGCCCAATTTGGAACAATAGATATATACTGATGAATAGAAAATCTATTTTTATTCAAGATTGGTTATCAAAAGGTGTTTGGGCAATTGCCCATTTTGTAGATGAGGAAGGACATGTTCTAGGACATCAAGATTTTTGCCAAAAGTTTAATATCCAATGTTCTAAAAGTAAATTTAATTGGGTTATAAAATCCATTCCATTGTCACTTAAAAACATAGTTGTAAATGATATAATATATTCTGACATCTCCCCCAAGTTAAGGCAATTATATATAGATGGTATTCGATTTTGTGATGTTAAATGCAATAATAAGTTTCTTAGATCTTCATTAAGGAGTCTTTATTCTCCAAATTTACTTAGACGCAATTACATATTAAAAGATTTCCAAAGGGAAGAAATTGAAAAAATAAGAACTGATTATATCACCTTCCCTATCCCTCCTAAAGGGAAAGAAGTCCAATTTAAAATCTTGAATAAAATTTACCCGACAAATAGACTCCTTAGTGATAGATTCAAAATAGAAACGGGTAATTGTGTATTTTGTGAAACAGAAGAGGAGGATTTGGACCATCTATTCTTTTTGTGCAATTTTATACAAATATTTTGGTTGGATTTTCATACCTGGCTTTATTCCAGTGGGATTCAAATTACCCCATTTACCTTAAATATGATAATGTTTGGAGTGTTTTTGAAAGAAAAGAAAGCTAATTATGGTGTTAATGTGTTATTAATCTTGTGCAAGCAATTTATACATAAATGTCGTTTTTTTAAGACTAAACCAACACTAGCTTACTGGAAAAACGACTTAAACCTGTTGATTAAATCTTTGACCTTAGTTAAAAAGAAAAAGGCCGCTTTTTTTGTTTCCTTTATGGAAGATTTTGATTTAGTGAGTTAATAATCTGTTAAATTATGTGACCCCATCTTTATATTTTCTTTTCACTATGTATGAAAGTTGCTAATATGTAAGGAATGTTTATTCTCTGAATCTGTAATATATGGTGCATTTTGTTTGTATGTTAATATTACTAATAAAAAAAAAAGAAAAAAAAAAACCAACTACACAGATGTCTACTCAGCAACCTGCTAGTTAGGGGTGGGTTTTTATAATCGATTAAAATCGATTCTAGCTTGGATAACGTGAAATTGATTCATTAAAATCCTGAATCGATTTTTTTAATATAAATTTATTTTGCCCGAAATACCAGAATCTCAGGTGAAACCTCACAAAATTTCAACAACCACCAAACAGCTAAGACAGTAAATGAGAGCAGGTACACGGATTCTGCACAAAGACGTAAACACACAGCGTGGACCCGCGGATCAGAATCAGTGAGATGTCGCCTTTCTCACCCGACGGCACGGAAACGGTCGGGGCTGAAAGCCGACAGCTAGCTGATTCTGATCTGTCGAGGGTCCGGCTTTGTTTTCACGCCGTTTTTGCGCCGATTCTAAAGCTGTTAGTTTTATCTCTCTCCAAACAGTATTGACCGAACCAGCAGCAAAAGAAGATCCAAACTGAGCTTCACATAAACATCGTCATGAATTCCCTCTGACGTTTACTGTTTTGCTTCCACCACAATAAAATCACACTTCATGTACAGCTCTCTCTCTCTCTCTCTTTCTCTCTCTCTCTGTACTTCAAGAACAGTTTCCCGTCTAAAAATTTGTTTTCTGCATTATTCGCTTGCTTGTTACGCACAAGTCTACCGTTGTTTACTACGGAGCCCCGCAGGGGACATGGGAGAAAAAAAAAATTAAGACGGACTTTTGCGAGATCTCGCAAAACTAACTCGGGATCTCGCAAAACTTTTGCGAGATCTCGCAAAACAAACTCGGGATCTCGCAAAACTTTTGCGAGCTCTTGCAAAACAAACTCGGGATCTCGCAAAACTTTTGCGAGATCTCGCAAAACAAACTCGGGATCTCGCAAAACTTTTGCGAGCTCTCGCAAAAGTTTTAGCCGCATTCTTCGGACGCCGGCTCGAAGCCGACCGGGAGGTCGAGGCACGATGTGCCAGGAAAGCGGTGTTCCTCCGGCTGTAGTAGGTCTCGACCTCCCGTTAGCTCGAAGCTAGCGGGAGGTCTCGACCTCCCGTTAGCTTCGAGCTAACGGGAAGAATGTGGCTAAAAGAGTTTGTTTTGCGAGATCCCGAGTTTGTTTTGCGAGATCCCGAGTTTGTTTTGCGAGATCTCGCAAAAGTTTTGCGAGATCCCGAGTTTGTTTTGCGAGAGCTCGCAAAAGTTTTGCGAGATCCCGAGTTTGTTTTGCGAGATCTCGCAAAACTTTTGCGAGATCCCGAGTTAGTTTTGCGAGATCTCGCAAAAGTCCGTCTTAATTTTTTTTTCTCCCATGTCCCCTCCGGGGCTCCGTAGTTTACAGCGCTGTCGGCCGATGTTTTTTATTTTTTTTTATTTTACATACTTTCGAAAAGAAAACCTAATTTCTGCCGTTCAATACTGAACAAATTTAAACTTTTTAAAATTATGCAAAATGCAAAACGCTTAGCCGCGTCTCTAATAAAACCGCTGGAACGTCAGAGGTAACGTTCATATGTTGATTAATGGTTTTGTTTCGTTTTTGATGTACTGCAGAATATTTTTTATAAAATTCCAGGCCAGGAAAAATCACCTTCATGTTTTTCTGTGTTTTATCTTCAGCTACTTTTACACAAAGGCATCTGCTGTGACGCTTATACCTTTGATAAAGTCTTGCGTGTGTCAGCTTCCTTTTTTTAGATACAAAAATATGTAAATGTACTGATCTGAATTATAATATTTCTGACTGTCAAAATTTCCCAGAATCAAATCGAATTGAATCGAATCGAATTGAATCGAATTGTGGAACGAATCGATTCTGGACCTTAGTGAGACAGCTGCATTACTTAACAATATATTAGCCTCAGCATAAGTCAAAATTTAGAATAGCAGGAGACGGGCATTATCCTGGTTATTTTTCTGGCATATGTGCTTTTTGTCTTTTTTAGCAAAGAAAAAAATATCTTAAAATCATCAATAAAACCAGGGAGAGAAGGCTTAGCGTTCCTCCATTTAGCACGATGGATATGATATTTACTCAAAGGTATGATGATGTTAATAATGTCTGAGACACCCAATGCTAGATGATCCATATAAAAAAATTATGATGTAATTCAAATAGTGGCACATCATTAATATTTAGGGAAATCCAATTTTTTAAGTTGCACCAAATACATTGTGTGATAGGGCATAGAAAAAAAAAATGTTCTAGGGTTTCATTTTCATCAGTACAAAAAGAACACTGATCCACCTCAAAGCCAAATCTCTTTTTTTAGAAATTCTGCCACAGGATTAATTTTGTTTAACGTGTGTTTCTTTAACTTTAGGTAGAATAGGCTATTTCATAAATTTTTAGTATGCTTTATCCAGTGTATATGAAATAACTAAATTAGAACCATGCACTGTAACCATTCTGTTGTAACTATGAAATATTTTGTCTCTGAAGAAACTAATAACAAATTTCTTATTGCATTTTTATCAAACAGCTGACATTGCCCTAGCAATAAATTTGGGAGCACTGATGAGAAATTATTGTATATCATAAAAATTTTAATCAAATGAAGCAGAGGCAGTGGGACCAGTTCACAAAATTTGTTATATTCTCTTTGAGAACAGTTTAGACAATATTTTTCTGAAAGGTCTGTGTAACTTAGAATGACACCATTATCATCCAACAAATCTGTTATGAATATAATCTTTTTGTTCAAACCAGTCACTCTCGAAAATTGATTTTTGATTAAGTGTTATTACCCTATTATTCCATAAGGTTGAATTATGGGGAGAGGTTGTGGGTAAATCTCATTTTCCCAAAAATGCAAAGTCTGTTTTGGAAAGTTTGATATCTTTATGGGGATTTTATTTACCGCAAAATCACATTTCAAAATAAAGTCTAATCCTGTATACTATTTTATTAAACAAGGATCAGCCGTCCCCAACCCCCAGGTCCTGGACCAGTACCGGTCTGTGAGTCGTTTGGTACCGGGTCGCAAGAGTTGAGGCTTGAGTTTGAAATTTATGGTTTTCATGGTATTTATCGTTTTTTTATTTTTATATCGTTTACGTGGCGCAAAAAAGGTTGGGGACTGCTGTACTAGCAGGTTGCTGAGTAGACATCCTTGTAGTGTTTTGAAATATGCCACTTTTTCCATCAGTTTCCTTGTCAGGAAACAACTTCCTGTTCAGCGGAAATGCCTCTGGTTTCAGTGGAGTGTGTGAGAGCATTTCAGTTGTGTGTGTGAGAGCTAAAATTTCAGTAGTGTGTGTGAGAGCGTTTCAGTAGTGTGTGTGAGAGCGTTTCAGTAGTGTGTGTGAGAGCGTTTCAGTTGTGTGTGTGAGAGCTAAAATTTCAGTAGTGTGTGTGAGAGCATTTCAGTTGTGTGTGTGAGAGCATTTCAGTTGTGTGTGTGAGAGCTAAAATTTCAGTAGTGTGTGTGAGAGCGTTTCAGTTGTGTGTGTGAGAGCGTTTCAGTAGTGTGTGTGAGAGCGTTTCAGTAGTGTGTGTGAGAGCGTTTCAGTAATAATGTCCCTTACGGCACCTCATAATTTTATGTTGTGATCACATTTTGTCTCTTTAATCTCACTATAATGATGCATGCATATATGTAAGTCTGTATGTACCCTTCCTCCTTCTTGGACGGTGGGCCAAAAAAGCTTTGCACAAACATCGTCAACATGCAGCGGTTATTAACATCTTTTCATTTTCATCATCGCCCTGTTGTTGTGTGTGCTGGTAAAAATAATAATAATTCAATAAAAATTTACCTTTTTGTTTATTCTCAGTGTGAAGAGCTCTGCTGGACTTTCTCCTCATCCCGTGCTCCGCCGCTGCAGTGCCCCCTACTGTGCTGAATGGATCCTGAAGCCAGCCGGCTGCCAGCCCAGGTCCTGGGAGAGAACGAGGCGCTGCAGCAGTTCTTCAATGGTGGGATATCCTCCTAACATTAGCAGCACGTCACCGGCGAATATCACAGAATGAGTGAAAGCCTGAGGTTTGGATTTAAGGGGTGGGTCGTGCTGTGAGAATCCGTAAGGATGGTTGAGGATTTTCCGGTGAAAGTGCTGATGTCTTTAAGCAGGATAAAATTCTCTTGTGAGGTGACTTTAAGGTTGGTAATGTGACAGTTCCAGGAACGCTTGATAAGCCTGCTATTAAGAGGGTTGTATGGATTTCTAAAGATGAGCTTGGAAGAAGGTTTGGATGAGTTACTGGGAAGTTAAGATCCTCAATAAGGACAGTTCAGAAATTCTTAAGGACTTCTACAGAAACATTCCCATGATCTAAAAGAGTCCTGAAAGTCTGAGCAGTTCATTGTTGTCTGTGAGTTTTATTTCATTTTAGCCTTCACTTTTAGTCTGACCCTAAAAATAGAAACCCACCAACTGACAGTAGGTTAACTGGTTAACTGGTTAACATGTACAGTACCTTATCTAGTTCCATATTGTCACAAAGCTGATAAGATCAAAAATTATTGATGAGTGTGTGTGCAGGTGAACTTTATCATTCATGTTATGTGGGCCAATATAGCAGCATGTGTGAAACTGGATGTTATTCAACACCACTGATTATATCAGAGGGACTTTTGATAAATAATGGAACAAATTATTAAGATGCGTCTGCTCTCCTTTTCTTTATTTTCTGTCATATACTTGTGAGAAACATCACCAGAGTTTCAAATACTATTGGATCTGTTTGATGTCATAGAGAGCAAATATTCCTAACGCGGTTACATTTGGCTTGTGTTTGTGACGACTGTGAAAATGTCGTTGTAATTTCCTCTGTGTGTGTGTGTGTGTGTGTGTGTGTGTGTGTGTTCAGGTCAGGATGTGAGCGGTGTGTTGGACAGCTCTGTCGCGGTTGACACGAGCATGCTGGAGCAGTACCTCAGCAACGATGTGGACCCCATCAGCTTGTAAGAGTCACCCTCAAAGACACATCGACACTTTGAGATCATGTTTTTCATCTGTTGCTCTTTTGGAGGTGAAAAAAAGAGGTTTAAACATTTGAAATGTCCTTTAATGTGGATAGGAACCTTTTTTTAATACCTCTCTAATTTTGTACTTTTTTGCGTATTTTTCTGAGAGTGGCTTTGAGGTACAATTATCCGATTTTATTTCTGTCTGACAGCATGAACTCAGTCCTCCTCCTGTTAGGGTCATGACCCTACAGTTATGATGTAGGGTCTATAAAATGCAGTCCTGACTGTATTTCAATATTTTAATTGCCCGATAATCATTTGAATATATCTCAGTTACAAAGTTCACTATCAGCTGCAGAAGGTTTCCTCGTATTTTGCTGCATGAAACAGTTCATCCTGAAGCTGCAGAACTAAATATGAATATCATCATTTCTCCCTGGAGGAGATTCTCTTAGACAACAAACATTAAGTCAGTGTTCAGCTGGTTGGTTATCACCAAAGGGAAGGCTGTAAATGCACAACACAATTAAACATTTATATTAAATATGAATAAGAATTGCTCTTCATGTTGTTTTTTTCCTCCCAGCATGCTGCCCGAGTCTCCTCCTGATTCGGGCTCAGAGGCCTGGTCACCTGCACAGATTCCAGGTACCATTTACACACATCAGACATGCATTTTTATATGCAATATTTGCATTTTAAGAGACAACAAATTTCGTTTTTTCACATTCCTTTCTCGCATAGACCGCACGCTGACAAGAGCACTGGTTTTATTAACATTTGAAAAACATTTATTAACATTTGAAAAACAAACCTGATCAAACCTGATAGCTATTCATAACTGAAATAATAATTACAACACCGCTACAGTAGGGATTTGAAGGTAAACTTTAACAGCCCCTTGAGTCTGCAGACGCATTCTTCACTTGTAATCTAATAATCTAGTACAAATTATTCATTCCAACAAGTGTAATCTTCCTCGTTATGTGTGAAAAAACTACAAACCTGTTACCTTGGGAGTGAGTGACTGGTTGCTCTTGTTGTGATGATTGTGCCAGCAAAGAGACCTCCCAAACATCAGGCACATGCACATCTGTGCTAATTGTTCAAGATATAAAAATGACAATGACTTGAGGCTCATAATAATCATGTTTTATCACAAATAATTTGTGAAACAAAAAAGCTTTTGTAAGACATTTTCTTCTCTAATCAGGGAACCTCCGCTACATGTCATCCTATTGGTCCAACCAGCCAACCACGCAGGAGGCATTTCAACCCACAAATGCATCTGCTGCTTCCTCCTCCTGTCACTTTAAGGGTCAACGGCCTGCCCCCTCCAACCCCAGCGAGCTGACTCATGATCAGCTTTGTACTTTGGGACTCACAAACACTTATATCAAGTCTGGGAGTCCACCTGCCCCTCCTGCTCCACCTGGACCACCTGGACCACCTGCTCCTCTGCAGCAGCACCACACACATAACTCACCTGGACAATCACGCTATCTAAGTTCAGAGAAATACTCGCAATCTTACACCCCACCCACACCTCCTTCTCCACCTTTACCACCTTCAAACACCTACACCACAGCCTGCACTGGACCAGGCTTGCTCCCAAATCTAACCACACCCTCTCCAACCCATATGCCGGGCTCTGCCTCCACACTACAAACCTGGTAAGCAGATATTCAGCTTTATGACGCTATTACGTCACAATGTGGTCATTTTATTTTACAGTAGGTGGAATTGTGATCATGTAAATGACAGTCTGAAGAAATAGTCCTAAAAGTTGACAGCGAGGTAACAGAAACCATGGGATACAATCCAAACCATAAAGATAAAGAAGGCATGGCATGTGTTTGAGAGACAGTCCTGAATTACTTACATTTTAAATCAGTTATGCAATGACAGAGTGAGTCTGCAAAAGAAGGCTGAGAAAATATTCTTGAATTTAGACTGATTGACAGCCGGAACAAGTGGATGGAGTTTGATCAGTTAAAATAAATATTAAATTATTGTTGAAATGCGGAAAGTTTTTGACATTTAGAATTTAATCCCATTAAGTCACATGATATAGTATGCTACAGTTGCTATTGGTATACACAGAATACTGTTATTGATATAAAAATGTGTGTGTACATATTATTGGCATAAAAATGCCACAAAGATGAAGCATGTAAAAAGGAAATAGCAGTGGACCTAAGATTAAGCCCTGTGGCACTCCGTTGGAGCTTTGAATCTGTCTTCTCCTGTTTCAGCACCTTAGAGAGGAAAAAAAGGAGGAGATCAGAGTCTGAGGAACCATCTGCAGGAGTTGGCACCTCCTGCTCTGATGGTGAAGGAACTCATGGTGGTGTGGGGAGCACTGCAAGTGTTGGTGGAATGGGTGTGGGATCCTATCAACTACCATCTTGGGAACAGTACAGGCCAGAACAGTGGAGCACTTTGCACGACAGCAACTACCAGACACTGTGAGTCAAGGATCAACCCAGTCTCTTACTGCAAAGATAGCCTTTCTTGACCAAGGACATGGTTTACCAGCATCACTGTGTTTTAGGTCTCCTCCTGCCTACCACGTTGATACAGATAAAGGCTTCAACTACTCCACAGCTGACGAGTCCTTTGTTTGCCAAAAGAAGAACCACTTTCAGGTCACTGTTCACATTGGTGTGGATGCAGAGCCACAGTACATCAAAACGGCCAGTGGGCCACAGGAAATCAACTTTTTCCAGATAAAAGTGTTCGGGGTTAAGGTGTGTATACATTTACTTTCAGTTAAAGAAGGAAAAATAATCGTGCAGACATTAAACATTAGTTTTAAATCAAAGGCGGTTTAGATGCATAATAATACTCTATGAAAATGGTGAAACTCCATTGAGGGGCCAATGAACATTACATGGCTAAGGGTACAAGATAACTTCAGTGGGGTGAAGTCATCCTGTGCCCGTAGGAGAAACACAGCCTCAAAGTATTATGTTCCCACCTCCATTCTGCCAAACACAGTGAGTCGAGTTGATGCCAAAGACCTTGCAGGTGCTGCAAGATTTCCGTCCATTATGGTGTTTTGCTTTTAGATCATTAATAAACTCCTCACCTGTAGTTTTGGACTAAACCACCACCTTTCTTATGATCCATGAGGCAACCTCTTGCATGGAGCTTCAGACTCTGGACATTTGATGGTCATCTTCTATTTATTTGATTTCCAAATAATCACAATAACAGTTGCCACCTTCTCACCAAGCTTCTTACTGATGGGTTAGTAGCTAATTTCTGCCGTGTTCAGGTCTAAAATCTTGTTCCTACCATCCTTTGACAGCTCTTTGGTCTTGTCCACCCAATTCATACATGCAAATACTTAGTATGCTTTTCGACATTACTCATCTGTGTAATGTTTGTTTGTCTCCTTCTTATCAAGCTGGAAACTCCAAGTCACCTTGTGACCATTGAACAATCTCAACCTGACCGCAGCAAAAAACCCTTTCATCCAGTCAGGTATGTAACAGTATTAAAGTCCATGTTTTTGACCAGATACATATGACTTAACTACTGTAGAAAAGCTTTTCTTTTGCCTGAATAATGTTTGAGCCTTATTGTCTTCATGGAAGACAGTCCAGTATGATGTAAAGCAGTTCAATGTTTAAGAAAGCAGCTGGGTGTTGAAGGAGAAAAGCATTTTAGAACATTCCATTTTTTTTTCCAACACTCCATTTTTCAAGACCAAAACTGTCTTATCCTGAATTTGATAAGCAGAAGACCTTGGATGGATTGATCTGATTTAGGCCTTTGTTGTCAAATTATTAAGCCTCTGGCAAGCTATCTAGACTACCAAAGGGCCGATGATACAGTTAAAAATGTGGCAAATACAACATTTTAAACATAATGCTATCAAAACTTCCAGGGTCAGTCTACCCGGTGGCAAAATAACCAGAGTAACACTTGGCCGACTGCACTTCAGCGAGACGACGGCCAACAACATGCGAAAAAAAGGCAAACCAAACCCTGACCAGAGGTTTGTAAATGTATAAATATAAAAAAAATTAATGAAGGCATAACAGCAGTAGATAACAGTGATAATTGTGTGTGCTTATTCAGGTATTTTCAGATGGTGGTTGGTCTGTATGCTGTAGTCAAAGATGAGAGTTTTCCCCTGACAGCTTTGGTGTCGGAGAAGATTATTGTCAGGGTAAAAAAATACGTCTATGAACCAAAAATTGATAAACCAATAACTCAATGACGGTATTAAAAAGTTTAAGATTCCATTAAAAATAAATAAATCTTTCCCACAGGCATCTAACCCTGGTCAGTTTGAGACGGATGGGGACACAATGTGGCAGCGCGGAGTGGTGCAGGAAGATTTGGTGTGTCAGGGTCGGGTGGGCATCAACACCGACTCCCCTGATGAGGCACTGGTTGTCTGCGGTAACGCCAAAGTGATGGGCACCATCATGCAGCCATCTGACTGTCGCGCTAAGGAGAACATACAGCAGGTGAAAAAAATATATTTCATTATCTGAATATCTAAATGATGAGTTTTGTCCATTTGTAGCAGGTAGCTTTTTCATTTGTGGTTGATGTTCGACTCTCTAGTCTTCTGTAGTAGTATCTACATTAGCACAGAAATCTGTAGAATCTGAATCGACAGTTAAGTAGCTTTAGTATAATTAAAAAAGGCAATGTCTTAAAGACCACCACTGATATCTTTGGCATTTATTCAGTGGTTCAGCTGAATTCTGTTTGTCCTATTGTCCCTCTGACTTTACACATTAAAAATGACCAAAAATGTGTTCCTCTTTTTACTTATTAGGTCGACTCTGAGCAGCAGCTGAAGAGAATTAATCAGATGAAGATAGTCGAGTTTGATTATAAACCAGAGTTTGCTTCCAAAATGGGAATAGACTACACCCACCAGACAGGTGCTGCAATTCATCATGCTGATCATACCATATGTTTGAATCTTTCTATTCTCCTCTGAGACGAGTGGCCCAATCTTGATGAAACTTTGCATAAACATTGCCTAGGGCATTGCGAGTGCCAACATCAATATGGTGTCTACAAATATTTTGTACAAATCCCACAATATTTATATATATTTATATATTTGGCAAATCAATTGAGCACCAAATTGTGACCTTACAACTGCATTCACCATGCACACATTTGTTGACAAGATGACAACAATGTGGTGATAAGAACACAACATTTGGGTGACCATCTTCATGTCATGAGACACTTTATGAAGCAACCCTTTGGGTAGACAGTCGTCTAGTCTTGGGTCAAGCTCTATACACCGGTAAATTTACCCCCAAAAATATGGATTTTAATACTGTAACAAAATAATATGAAAAATATATCAAAATATATATATAAAATATATATACTATATTTATCCATGTGTCTTCTGATATTTAGGTATTATAGCTCAGGAGGTAAAAGAGCTGCTGCCGTGTGCAGTGAAAGACGTTGGAGATGTCATCTGTTCTGATGGAGAGAAAATTAATAACTTCCTCATGGTGGACAAGGTAAGAAGTGCTTACATATATATATATATATATATATATATATATATATATATATATATGTACACATATATATGTATTGGGGGTGCAACGATACACAAAATTCACGGTTCGGTTCGATACTTTGGTGTCACGGTTCGATATTTTTTTCAACACAAAGAAAGGTTCATGCCTTTTTAATTTGTCATTTATTAAAATTATAAATATATATTTTAACTCAAAAGTAGTTTTTAAATTTAATGTTGCTGAAACAACAAAATAATAAAAAAAATAAATCTATCTGATCGAGAAATCACTCATCTTTGGAAAAGAGAGTTTATTATAGAGAAATGGCTCTTTCCAAAATAAAAGCTATACTAAACGCTTCTTCTGGGCTATATTCTCAGCAGCATATTAAACATATCAGGTCCCCATAAGGAGAATCACGTGCTAACGGCTGTCTAAATGACTCGGGTAAAGTTTGTAGCATGCATGCTTGTTGTTTTTGTCTGCTTCCACTTGTCTTTGCACTAGGATGATGTCGGAGTAAATGTGCAGTCATATTCGTTGTATTCCCACTAGTGCTGTCAGCGTTAATCTCGTTAAAATGACGTTAATGCCACAACGCGGCAAATGTCCATTAATGAGTTACCGCGGATCACCCCATGCATGGGGCTGGACGGCGTCAACACGTTAACAAGCTAACTGCGCTAACACACTAGTTCCCACCAATTGAGCATTGTGTGGCACATCCGACATACTGTTTTACTTTTGTCCATGACACACTTACCATCAGGGTCATGCTTCACATGGAAACCAAGATAGTTCCAAACGCCAGATCTGAATGAGGGTGGGGGAGGTTCAGTTTCGGGTAGCGTTGAGGCAGTTGCCATGTTGCAACGAGCTTAGCTCCTGTCTTGCTAGCTTGTGCTGCGCTCAGTGGATCTGCACTCGACAGTGCAGCCTAGGCCGAGTAGTCGAACGCAGATCCACTGAGCGCTCAACACAGACAGCATCGTCAGAAGAAAAGTTGATAAAATAAATAAAAATTTTTGTATTGTTCAATACATATGCGTACCGAACCGAAAGCACTGTATCGAACGGTTCAATACCGATACATGTATTGTTGCACCCCTAATATATATATATATATATATATATATATATATATATATATATATATATATATATATATATATATATATATATACATGTATATGTTTTTTGGTTTTTGTTTTTTTTTACTGATACTCTACATTTATACTACTCTTCAAATACAACCAAATTTAGGTTACTTTAGTGATTTTCAAATCTTACATTGGTTGCATGCACACACACAACACAAGGGAAAAAAATGGTTGTCATTAGAAGAAACATTTAAGGTAACATTTTGAAAGTATAATGGTTGCCTGATAACTACATCCTGCAGTGATGTTAGCAACCAGCACTAACGCCCTCCCTCTCCTCTTCCAGGAGCAGATCTTCATGGAAAATGTGGGCGCAGTGCAGCAGCTGTCAAAGCTCACTGACAACCTGGAAACTCGTATCAACGAACTTGAGGTCTGGAACCGTCGACTGGCAAAGCTGAAGAGTCTGACGGGTAGCCTACGATCCACTGGGTATTTACCTTCATCCATCTATCACTTAAAGTTACATCCATATGTATTCAGAGAATGACACTTCTTCACACACTTCTTGTGTGAAGAATTCAGGTTTAGGAGATTCAACAAAACTGTGTTAAGCTGCTTTCATACACAGTTTTCATTTTGTGAGGCTCAAACTGATAAGGATTGTTCTGCTTCGATAAAGATCTTTTGCAGTCGATGACAGTCTGAAGTCTTGAAGCCATGCACATCACCAATTTCTGTGTCTATCAGGGAGAACAGCCCTAACCATGGAAGAATCACTTCCAGTGGTATGAGAAAGCATTTGACCCCTTCCTGATTTCTTAGTTTCAGCATATTTTCCACCCTTGTTCACAGATGTTTCAGATGATCAAACAAAATCTAATATTAGCCAGAGTTAACCCAAGAAATGTATTGATGCATGCCCAATCATCCAGGTAAGGAAATGCCAGAAATTTCATTTTGTTCATCTGGATGTTGCGTTTTCAGTGGGAGAAATGTTTTGTCATTCATCCAAGTGAATTCTTCAGTCTTAATTTGAAGTAGTCTTTGTATTTCAAGAATTCTTGAAAGAGTAGCGTAAAATGGCTGACAAGTATTTTTGAGTATGATGGGACAATCTTGGCACGCCTATATTTGGGCAGTTTCTCCCATTCTTCTTTGCAGAACCTCTCCAGTTTCATCAGGTTGGATGGGGAGTGTTGGTGCACATTTTCTGATCTCTTCAGAAATGTTTAATGAGGTTCAAGTCGGGCGCTGGCTCGGCCAGGACTTTCACAGAGTGGTCCTGAGGCCGCTCCTTTGTTATCTTGGCTGTGTGCTTAGGGTCGCTGTCCAGTTGGAAGATGACCCTTCACCCCAGTCTAAGGTCCAGAGTGATCTGGAGCAAGTTTTCACCAATTCTCTATACAGTGCATTCATCTTTTCATTACTCCTTTCTAGTGTCCCACTTCCTGCTGCTGAAAAACATCTCTGCAGCATTACGCTGCCACCACCACGGTAGAGATGGTTTTGGCCAGGTAATAAGCAGTGCCTGGTTTATTCCAGAAAACACTTGGTATTCAAGTCAAAGAGAATTTTGTTTTTCATGGTCTGAGCGTCCTTCGGGTGCCATTTACTGAGGAGTGGATTCTGTCTGGCCACTCATCATCATTGGTGGAGTGCTGCAGAAATGATTGTCCTTCTGAAAGGTTTTCCTCTCTCCACAGAGCAACAAAGGCTCTCTGTCAGAGTGACCCTTGAGTTCTTGGTCACCTCCCTGACTAAGGTCCTTCTAAGCCAATTACTTAGACTGGCTGGTGGTCAGCTCTAGGAAGAATCCTGTTGGTTCCAAACTTCTTCTGTTTTTGAATGATGGAGACCACTGTGTTCACTGGAGATTTTAGTGTTGCAGATCTTTCTCTGTACCAATTCCCATATCTGTGCCTAGATACAATCCTATCTCAGAGGTCTACAAACAATTTCTTGGACTTCATGGCTTGATTTTTGTTCTGACATTCACTTTCACCTATCAGATCTTATGCAGACATGTCCAATCAACTGAATTTACCACAGGTGGATTCCAAATGACTTACAGAAACATCTGACAGATTATCAGAGGAAACATGATGTACTTGAGCTCAATTTTGAGTGTTATGTATGTACTTGTAATATTTGTATTCTTTATTTTTAATACATTTGCAAAAATGTCAAGCAAACCTTTTCCATTCAACTAAGTGAAAGAGTTTGTCTTAGCAAACCTTCTTAACTGTTACATTCATGAGTTCAATTTCACAAATTGTTGAATGCTAAAATGGATCAAAACAGAATATTACAATATCATAAAATGCATCCTTTAAAGGAAATATAATATTTAAAAGGATGCATTTCATAATTTCTCAGAAACAATTCAAATAACTCCATTATGGTTATGTCTAAAGGCAGAGTCATACTACAAAGTATATAGCACCATGGAAAATGACTCATGAAATCTTTATTGCAACATTACTGTACTATATCAGTGCGAAGCACAGGTCAAGGACAACTGAGTTTCTGAAGGCTACTGTGGGTAACACTGAAAGGCATTAATAGACAAGAAATCACCACAGGTAACAGATTATATAACATCCAAGGGATCAGTTACTATAGCTTTAGGTCTTATCTTGGGCTAGTTGAAAGGCATCTTAAGAAATGTATATAGTAGTACCTTAAGCCGATATCCCTGTAGAAAGTTGAAGGACTGTCGTTCACCTCTGTACAAAATAACCTCTTAACTTTGCTAAATGTCATGGATACACTCATCACTATTCAAATAAATATAGTTTATTGTTATAATCTTAAAGGAGCTCTATCTTCCATCCTTCAAGAAGCATGTGGAGGGATGGATTTCAGGAGCAGGAGTAGAGTTTTAATTTTCTTCCTTTTTTTGGAAAATTTATTCTGTGATTTGAAAATGAAGCAGTGTTTATGTTATTTCTAACAGGAGACCTCAGAAACACAGCAGCATGTCAACAATATCAATACCTGATGCATGTAAGACTGAAAAAGTGCAAAGGGAGGAGACAAGTCACAAATACAGACGGTGCCTGCGGCATAAAGTCTTTCAGATAAGCGTCTTCGCTCTGCTGGCCACTATGGCTTTCTGGTGAGATATGATGTCACTTAGAAATGATATGTTAAAGTAAGAAAGAAAGAAAATCTATATTGTAATGTGTTTGTGTGTGCAGTGTCATCTCCATCACCACTCTATACCTAGTTAACGTGAAGGAGGAAGATTTTGGAACCATTCCTGGAAACAGGTAAACAATAACAGCTTTCATAGTGATTCCTCGTCACTGAAACAGTTCCAAATCACCATCATTACATATGTTGTTTCAGATACACTAAGGCAGTGGTTCCCAAACATTTTTTGCTAGCCCCCTCCCCCTGTTCACTTCATGTGCAGGGCATTTTTGTTTTTGTTTGTTTGAAACCTACTGTGCATTTATTTGAATACTTCCAAAAGAATCGTTCTCAGGCTGGTTAAACTTCCAGTGGATTTTAGAACTTTCACAGAGAAAGTAATGGAAACCACACCATAACAGATCGATAACTATCCTCTTGTTGTAGCTAGGTCATCTCAGAGATTCGCCTGAGATTCTCTTGGCTGTTCTGATTGTTTTTGACGCATTTATGCTATATGATGACATTTGTCTCAATATGGACATTTATTGAGAGGAAGTCTACCCTCTTCTCTTACGTTAGCCTTGCCGTTGTTCCGTAACTAGCCACCAGGTAGCCTCATATGTCAAATGGCCCTTAACTAACCCTCCAAACATAACTGGTATTTTGTTTTTGTCTTCATTCATGTCCATCGTCACAGAAATGCTGTACAGTTTAGTTATTTTATACATATTTTGGTCAGAACATAATATATCATCTTCAAATTTCTATTAGTTGGCTAGCTTCCCGATAACTCTACTTCACTTTGTAAAGCAAAAAAAAAATCCTAAATATCCAGACTTTATTATAGCACCTGGGAAGACAGCCACACTGATCATTTTATTGGCGCTGATAGAACTTGGACTATTTTTAAGTGTCAAAGTTTGTTTGTTTGGCAAGCTCCAGCATTATTTACCCCTTGAAATGACAAATGAAAATGAAGGGGACTAAAAAGTTCTGAAATGTAGTACCTGTTAGCTTGTCTGCATTATTATTGTTATGTTAACCAACAAGTTTTATGTTTTTGTGTGTTAGTAATACCACTGAGACTCCTCTGCAAACCTCATCATGGACCAGCACAGGTAATGTGATGCCTTTTAACACTGAGTCTAAAGCCAAAAAGACAAAGACAAATAATGGTGTAAATAGTATTATAAGCATTTAGAGATCAGATAGAGACCTAAATACACTCACCTAAATACTCAGATTAAATTATTTTAATCCGAGTATCCGAGCTTTTTCAGTGCTTCTGAATTCCAATAGCAGTGGCAACAGAGAAAACAAAGTAATAATACGATAAATCTCTTCCAGTCCTGCCAACTGGTACTCCTGGCCTCTGGCCCCCTGCTGTGGACTTCTGTGATCTACTATACTGTGATAAGGTGTACTGCTGCCCGTCATCAACAGAGGGCACCACTAACTCAAACATCAACATCTCCAAATCAACAGAAATACCTGTTATGAAAGGTAAAGTTATTTCACTCTCTAGTTCTTGCTTACGTTAAAAAATTATTTCATCATAACTGATTTTTGGTTCACCATTTGATATTTCTGCTCCTCAGAAAAAAGCATTGAAGATTTTTATGGACAGCTGAAAAGTGCTGGAGACTGTGAGTAAAATTTTATATAGTTTCAATTCATGTATTAAAGTTATTGAGAGATTTTTGACTGATTTTAACTTAGAAGGGAAAAACAAAGTGTTATTCAAAAGATCCTTCAACAAGGATTCATGAAGCCTCACCTCGACCAGGGATACTAGTACCCCAGTCTAGGCCTGGGCCTGACAGTGGGCGAGGGCTCGGTTTCAGAGCACACCGGGTCTTAATGCATGCAACTCCTCTGGGTTCAGCATGAATGCACCAAATGGCTCAATCCTCCTCTGGTCCCACAGGAGGAGCCATAGGGGTTTAATACTTTGTGGACTGATTGTAAGCAGATGCCTTGGTGGATCAATCTTCAGTTGCCAAAACTGGCTATAGGGACGTTTGTTTAAATAGTCCGGGTTTCTGATCCTATCAGTATTACTTAGAAGGCAAACAGAGCTTGGATGGAGTCAGGGAGGAGACCCTCCCAGCTTTAGCTGCTTTTCAGTCCCGCTGATGCCAATCCTGTTCCCTCTGAAGGCCTGCTTGCTCGCGTGGCCTAGCCGTCAAGCCCTCCTCCTTCAGTCCCAATGTTATCAGCAGCTCATCTCTAATCCATGCATTTGGTAAATAACTGGATTAAGATTTAGCAGGCTTTTTTATGCTAATCTTGAGAGGAAAGAGGCTGGCCACAACGCGTTTATCTCTCTTCCATGTAGATGTACTAGAATAGGAAGGGAGCCAAATCCTTGAAAGTTATAATCTTACACAGCAAAAACGTGCAGAGAAAAAGCCAAAAAATATACCCAGAAAACCAATATAAAACCAATTCGTGGGTCCACAGTGTTTGGGCAGTGGTTGCTCTTCTGCCGTCTATTGCTGCAATATGTAACTTAATGCAAGAACTAGAGTAAGAACAACGCCAAATGTTCCTAGGAGCCATTTTTTACATTATTTGCCCACATGCATCCTCCTCTCTCTCCTCCCCTTTCTTGATGTCCACGACATTCCTTGTGCTTTTGGGTTGGGGAACAGTCTTTTGGGCAATAACAGTGAGACTTGGAGGAGTGTGAGTGCTCTGCCTGATCTGAACCTGATTGGCATGAGGTTTCATAAGTGCATGTAGCAGCAGTATATACTGGGTCACCGGGAAGATGATGCATTGCCTAATGTTTCTAGTCCACTAAAATAAAGGACGTTTATTACATGTCTAAACTTGAACCTTGAATTCCTGGACTTGGATTTTTGAATGCTGTTTCTGGTCATAAACTTCATAATTTTTCATTTATCATCATTTACTTGCATGAGAACTCCAGTCTGAGTGACACCAGTAATGCTCCTATTATTTTCTTTGTTCTTTTTCTTTAAAAAAAAATCTGTTTTTCTGTTTCTATCAGGGACGAACACCACTATCCATTCTATCATGATCAAAGAAAGCCAGCTGGTGATTGACAGAAAATACTGCCTAAGAGACGAATGTGGGTAAGTAGAGAAAGCGAACATAAACACACTGTGATTGTATGCAGGTTATAGACTGTTTAGTAAATTCTTCATTTGATAACACTGCTGTAAAAAGGGTGTTTCAGCTTTTGCGAGCTTGTTAAATAACCAGATTCACCATGAGAGCCAAATAAAGTGGACTTTGTCCCAATATCAAACATTTATGGGTTAAATCTCATCCTAAGCCCATGGCTCTCCAAGTGTAGCTCGTGGGCAAATTGGTGGCCCTTGTTAATTATTTGTGTGGATCCTGGGCGTAATAAAGAAAGAATGCACTCCCAAAATCTTCTTTGGCCACTCTACACCTTTGAGCTGTCATTTTAACTATTGCCTTTATTTTCAGTGGTCACGGAATATGAATATGAACATGTAGAGAACCACTAGCAAAATTTAATTTCAAATCTCGTAAATTTTAATTTTAAGGAGTTCCTTGTTGTCTGTGAAGGTTCTCAGTCATCCAGGTCATCGTAGTCAAAGGAGCTTGCAAAGAAAAGCGTCTGGACTTCTTTAAGTTACTTGAAGACGTTTCACCTCTCATCCGAGAAGCTTCTTCAGTTCTAAGGTCAAATGGTGGAGAGTCCCAGATATAAACCTAGTGGGAGTATCCCCCCACAGAGGGACAAAAGGACCCCCTGATGATCCTCTAATCGCCTGAGCCAAGGTGTGAAACTGGGTGTGGGTCCCAATCAGCCAGAGTTTCGGGTGTGTTCATTGTGAAACCTGGCCCCACCTTATCATGCGAATTCCTGAGGTCAGATGGCCCAGGATGTGAGTGGGCGTTAAGGCGTCTGGGAAGGGATCTCAAAACTGGATTATAGATGGCAGATAGCAGTTTACGACACCAACTCTCTGCCATCTATAATCCAGTTTTGAGATCCCTTCCCAGACGCCTTAACGCCCACTCACATCCTGGGCCATCTGACCTCAGGAATTCGCATGATAAGGTGGGGCCAGGTTTCACAATGAACACACCCGAAACTCTGGCTGATTGGGACCCACACCCAGTTTCACACCTTGGCTCAGGCGATTAGAGGATCATCAGGGGGTCCTTTTGTCCCTCTGTGGGGGGATACTCCCACTAGGTTTATATCTGGGACTCTCCACCATTTGACCTTAGAACTGAAGAAGCTTCTCGGATGAGAGGTGAAACGTCTTCAAGTAACTTAAAGAAGTCCAGACGCTTTTCTTTGCAAGAGTTCCTTGTTATACTTCTATCACCAGCAAGTTGTAAAAAATCAGTTGAGGTTTTCCTATGTCAACATTTTATTTCTATGGCGCTTGCCAACTGTTATTTTATCTGTACTGTTATTTTGGTATATAATTGCTTGTAAGGTGTCCCTGAGTGCCTTAAAAAGCATGCACAAATAAAATGCTCTTATTATTACCTTTGCTGTTGCAGAGTTCTCCCATAAAGTTCACTTTAGGATTCTTTGAGAGTCATGTCACTCTCTTCTAAAGCACTACGTTAAACGCTAACTGTCTTTATATAGACTCAATTATTGCAAAATAGTTCCACAGTGAAAGTTTTCACACCTTTGTGATGTAACTGTCTCCATCTACTGGACGTCCTTCTTAGATCTTTAGCAAGGAGACACTTTTGTAAAAAGAGTGAGAAAACTGTGAAAAGGTAGTTTGTTGTAAGAGAGATTTAAACTTGAGACAGTAAAGTTCTGCGTGATTTACATTTATGTAAATCATATAAACTTAAATGATATTTTAAGAAAACAGGCTGCAGTAATGCTTGACTGTGCATGTGGAGTGGATGTCGATGTCAAAGTCAAAAAGACCTTTAATCTTAAATGCCAGTAAAATCTCAATTACATTTTTGCAGTTCCTCGGTAATGATACATGCTACCTCGTGCTATTAATTAAATATGTAGTAAAAATAAATAACGTTATACTTCTGTTGTTTCCTTTAAGCCCCAGTCGATACATCTTCAGAGTTCCTGTCAGTGAGTTTGTTCCTGTCAACATGAAAGTAACCCTGCTCATGAAGTAAGTATCCTAATATACTCACACATGCTATTAAAACATGTATTATTAATATTATTATTCTTGTTATTATTGTTATTATTATTTATATTTAAGCTTAATCTATTCCCTTTTTATCTGCTAATGTTGGAATGACACTATAGATTTTTTTTGCAAATGCCAATTTACATGCGATATTGAAATACATTGACATAAATGTTTTTTCTGTTTGTGTATATAAATCTGTGTCTGGTTTATGCAGCTCTACAGAGGAGTTAGTAGTCCATCTGTGCAATTTTGATGAGTCCACGGTCTGTTCTGCTCAGCTGGATATCAGCACTGTGTCTGACAGCAGATACCCATCAAATACACAGGTCAGAATCAATAATCAGTTTCCCTAAACGTCACTTATATACATCATGTAAATATAAAACAAATAAATAATGAAGATAAAAATGAGAAAAAATGAAAATGAATTTTGAAATGTAAAAGCTTCACACAAAACAATAGGATAATTAACAGGGTTTTTCTTTATTTGTAATTTGAGCTTTTACCTTCTTTAGAACATAAATGCCATTTTTAAAATAAGGGAATCTCTTCGTTGTTTTTCATTAATTTAAGGCTTTTTCATCTTTAAGAATATAAGTTAATATTAAGTATAACTTCTTATCATTTACATTAAATTAAAAAAAATGGTTTAATAGATTAAATTCATCCAGTTTTTGGAACTTAAAAAAACAAACAAACAAGTAGAATGGTGTGCTCTAATTCACGAAAATTAAAATATATATATATAAAAAATTCCCCACTCGCCCCCTTTGGGCGGTCAATCCTTCAAGCTCGGGTCCTCTACCAGAGGCCTGGGAGCTTGAGGGTCCTGCGCAGTATCTTAGCTGTTCCTAGGACTGCGCTCTTCTGGATAGAGATCTCCGCTGTTGTTCCCGGGATCTGCTGGAGCCACTTGCCTAGCTTGGGAGTCACTGCACCTAGTGCTCGGATTACCACTGGGACCACCGTCACCTTCACCCTCCACATCTTCTCGAGCTCTTCTCTGAGCCCTTGGTATTTCTCGAGCTTCTCGTGTTCCTTCTTCCTGATGTTGCTGTCATTCGGAACCGCTACATCGATCACTACGGCCGTCTTCTCATGTTTGTCTACCACCACTATGTCCGGTTGGTTAGCCACCACCATTTTGTCCGTCTGTATCTGGAAGTCCCACAGGATCTTAGCTCGGTCATTCTCCACCACCCTTGGGGGCGTCTCCCATTTTGACCTCGGCACTTCCAGGCCATATTCGGCACAGATGTTTCTGTATACTATGCCAGCCACTTGGTTATGGTGTTCCATGTATGCCCTGCTAGCATCTTGCACCCTGCTGTTATGTGCTGGATTGTCTCAGGGGCATCTTTACACAGCCTGCACCTGGGGTCTTGCCTGGTGTGATAGACCCCAGCCTCTTCTCGGCCATCTTCGTGATGTATTCTTGGATGTTCGTTGTCTCATCCTGGACTGTGGTGCTGACACTCACCAGTCCCCGGCCCCCTTCCTTCCGCTTAGCGTACAGCCTCAGGGTGCTTGACTTGGGGTGAAACCCTCCATGCATGGTAAGGAGCTTTCTTGTCTTGATGTCAGTGGTTTCTATCTCCTCCTTTGGCCAGCCTATTACCCCAGCAGGGTACCTGATCACGGGCAGGGCGTAGATGTTGATAGCCCGGATCTTGTTCTTACCGTTCAGCTGACTCCTCAGGACTTGCCTGACCCTCTGGAGGTACTTGGTGGTTGCAGCTTTCCTAGCGGCCTCTTCATGGTTCCCATTCGCCTGCGGGATCCCCAGGTACTTGTAACTGTCCTCTATGTCTGCAATGTTGCCTTCTGGTAGTTTGATCCCCTCCGTTCTGACTACCTTCCCTCTCTTTGTTACCATCCGACTACTTCTCCAGCCCGAACGACATTCCTATGTCATTGCTGTATATCCTGGTGGTGTGGATCAGTGAATCGATGTCTCGTTCACTCTTGGCATACAGCTTGATGTCATCCATGTACAGGAGGTGGCTGACAACTGCTCCATTCCGTAGTCGGTATCCGTAGCCAGTCTTGTCAATTATGTCACTGGGGGGGTTCGGGCCTATGCAGAACAGCAGCGGGGACAGAGCATCTCCTTGGTAGATCCTGCACTTGATGGTGACTTGTGCTATGGGCTTGAGGTTGGCCTCCATCCCCATTGAGTTCCTGATGAAGGCTCTCAGGGTCCTGTTGATCTTATATAGTTCTAGGCATTCCAGGATCCAGGTGTGGGGCATTGAGTCATAGGCCTTCTTGTAATCAAACCAGGCAGTGCACAGGTTGGTCAGTCTGGTCCTGCAGTCTCGGCTGACTGCTTGGTCTGCCAGTAGCTGGTGTTTTGAGCCTCTGGTATTCTTGCCTACACACATATATATATATATATGTATATATATATAATTGTTTACTGTGATGCTGTGTATTAAAACACAAAAGCCTGTGTGAAGATGCAAATTAATGGATAATTTTTCATCGGTTTTTTGTTACATTGCTGGTCAAAATCGATCCATCCATTCATCAGTTTTCTTCCATTTATCAGGCCTGGGTTGTTCAGCAGCAGAGATGGGCAGTAACGCGTTACTTGTAACGCGTTACTTGTAACGCGTTACTGTAATCCAATTACTTTTTTCAAGTAACGAGTAAAGTAAGTGATTACTATTGCAAAAACGGTAATTAGATTACCGTTACTTTCCCGTAGGAACGCTGCGTTACTGCGTTACTAAAACCGTGATTTTTTTGCGAGAATGTCTCATGACAGTGACGTAAGCAAGTGCGACGTTCGTGACAACAGCTGTGTGCAGATCAACAATGGATCATATATCGAGTGCGGGAGAGAGTATGAGCGTGCAGCGTTTAAAGCGTGGAAGTACTGACCTTACTTTGAGTTTGATTCCATAAAAAGTGACAAAAACATTAGCGTCCGCTGTTCACTGCGTGGGAAGAAAACTTACAGCAAAAAACCCCTAAACTTCCAAGCAAGCACCGAGTGCGCAACGAGGAAATGGGAAATTCACAGAGAAACTCGCGGAGTCTTCCACTGACCGCCGCAGCACACCTGCACCAGGGTAAACCTCCGCCTACCCAACTCCTGCTTTACAGGTGAAAATAGAGCAAAAGGACCGCTAGTCTTTGATTTTATTTATTTTCTGCTGTGTTTTACTTGCATCTATTTGAAAGAGTGAGTATAAACACACACACAAAAAAAAAAAATTATGTGCTGGAATGTGCAGAAAATAGGTTTAAATATTAAACAAATTTCTTCCAGTCAGAGAATGTTGCATATAATTAAATTTTTGCTTGATGCATAAAGTTAAAAGATTAAAATGAATAAAACAAGTTTTAAAAAGGGACTTTTCCATTTGATTACATTTTATATGATGAATTATGCAGAAAAAGTAGAATTGGGCTGAAAGAGCTATCGCTTTATCACCTATTCAGGTTGTAAATCGTGTTTTTAAAAAGTAACTAAGTAACTAAGTAATTAATTACTTTTGAAAATAAGTAATCAGTAAAGTAACGGGATTACTTTTTTGGGGAAGTAATCAGTAATTAGTTACTGATTACTTTTTTCAAGTAACTTGACCAACACTGTTCAGCAGTTAGGCAGAAATTAGTTTTGAGGGTCGCTGAGGTTCCAGTTCACTAACTCAGTCACTGTGGCGGTTAATAATGCAGGAAGTGTGGGGCAATCACTGATGAATAATGAATGTGTGGCAGGTTTTCTTCACAGTGGGATGACAACATGCTAATCACAGTAACACATAAACCTTGATGTACAGAGGACTGTCCAGAAGACCAAAATTACGAATGCTTTGTCATATGTTTACATTTATGTCGAGGTTTTCTTTCTACTAAGTGAGTTTTGAGGCATGAAATGAATCAGTCCTGATTCTGGAATAAAAAAAGAAGAAATAAACTTCTCTGGATCTGTGAAACTTACTTTGAGTGAATTTTCAGCCTTGTCAAAGTAATTATCAAGGGCAGCGCTGATGAAAATCAACCCAGCTGTAGAAATCGTTTGATTTTGCCCTTGTTTTAAAGTTAAATACTAAGTCTCTTAAAAACTATATTATATTTATCAAAAACCATTTAATTATTCTCAAAAATTAAGTAAAGCTTCGTCAATAATTCAGAATAATTTCGAACTTCTAACTTTGGGAATGAATTTAGTTCATTTGGGGAAGTTTGAAGCCTTTTTCTTTCTTCTAATATGAAGTGATGAGTTTGGTTTATGTTCTTAAGACTAAATAAGAATTTTACTAATATTGCTTCCAATCTTACAAAGATATAAAATCTGGGGTACTTTTAGCACTTCGGTATCAATTGGCCCAAATGTCACAAGCCAGACTTCTTATGGTTCATGACAAGTGTAGTGTGGGCATCTGTGGCCCACGCTACACTTGTCAAGGAGGAGAACTGGCAGATGAGTTGCAGCAACCAGGCTCTTAATTGCTATCTGAGTAGGTATGGCCATTTTTCACTTTTATGGGCTAATTCCCCAAATGACAAAGAACTGATCATGAAAACATTCATTCAGGATTAGCTTCAAATAATTGTTTTTCTGACCTTAATGTGACATTTTTTTTACTGTTTCCACTGAAAATTAGAGGTTTTGCTGAATAAATGGTAACTGCCCTTTTTTGGCCTTTTTTCGGCAGGGGGAACATGAATGGCCTCTTCATGTGGCTCGCCTTTATCAAAGCTGGTATCACTTCCGCTCAACAGTGGCTGTAAGAAACCAAAAATTATTAATTTTTCTTCTATAAAAGTCCTACATTTCACTGGTTATGAAACCTTAAAGACACACAGTCCTCTTCTTGCTGCATGAACATGAAAACACTATTTAAACAATCCTCACTTTTACTAAGAACATTGATGGAAACATTAGTGTTATAAAAACATTTTATTTTATGTTGCCTGTCATATAAATTTTCATTATTGATGTTATTTATATAAATATTTTCACAGAAACATGGATCCTACAGACTGTTGGGCTATATAATGTATATGCTTATCAATGTCTTTCTTCAGGGTCAAGCAGACTGCAGTACCAACTATCACTACGCGGGGGTGCTCTTCACAGACTACCACTTCTACTTCTACAGACACTGCACGGAATTTTAGAAACACAATTACAGACAAATTACAAAAACATGTTTATGGAATATTTGCTTTATTTCTGCAAAGATGACAATTAGAGAAATCCAAGCATGCTCTAATCACTTCTGCAAGTTTTTATGTTTGGTTGTTTTGTTTTGGGGGGTTTCGTGGGGTGGGGGGGCAGGTTTGTTATTCTAGAAAAATGGCTGGTTTAAAAAAAAATGACAAGTTGAAAACATTAACTTTGACATTGTATTATTTAATGTATTTTACTCATATCTTTGTTTTATGCTAACTTTTACACAGACTGGCAAACATGGAAATGCCAAAAATAAAAAACATTACAACAACCCATCTTCCAATCAGAGAGGGAGAGTCAGAGATGGGATTTACTGTGACTGCAGTTCAGACAGAATAAGTGTAGGCATACATGTGAGGATCATCGAGATTTTAAAAAAAGTATGAAAGTACATTTCTGCCATGTGAAAATTTGTTTTCTATATGCATTTTTAAATTGTCTATTTTTCTGCCTTTTCTCAAATATTTGTTTTTGTTTTTCTTTGATATGAACAGTTTTACCTCCTTGTGTCTGTGAAACTGTTAAAATGTAGATAGATATAAAAATCCTTATATACACATGACATCCCAGATGAGAATGAATGAATAATTTATATTAAATACTTTGTTTCTTCACATAGTTGAATGTGCTGACAAAAAAAGACAAAAATTTATCAATGGAAATCAAATTTAGCAACCCATGGAGGTCCATATTGTGAGTCACGCTCAAAATTAAAATTGAAAAAAAAACCACACTGCAGGCTGATCCAACTTTGATGTAATGCCCTTAAAACACGCCAAAATGAGGCTCAGTAGTGTGTGTGGCCTCCACGTGCCTGTATGACCTCCCTACAATGCTTGGGTATGCTCCTGATGAGATGGCGGATTATCTGTTGAGGAATCTTCTCCCAAGTCCTGGACTAAAGCATCTGCCAACTCCTGGATCGGGCGGGACATCCCAGATATGCCCAATTGGATTCAGGTCTGGGGGAACGGGCGGGCCAGTCCATAGCATCAATGCTTTCGTCTTGCAGGAACTACTGACAGAAGCAGGCAGCAGAACATTCTCCATGGTGTCTCCAGACTCTGTCACATCTGTCACATGTGCTCAGTGTGAACCTACTTTCATCTGTGAAGAGCACAGGTCGCCAGTGGCGAAGATGCCAATCTTGGTGTTCTCTGGCAAATGCCAAACATTCCTATCCTCCTAGTTTACGCATAAAAAATGCAAATATGGCCATAGGGTTAACTTGTCCTGGTTTATAACTGTAATTATCATTTCCTAAAATAATAAAAGTTAATTTTAAATATTTAAATATTATCTATAAACCTAACCAAGGAAATGGCAGAATAGCTTGTGATAAAAGACCGAAACACCCTTTGAAGTTGAGGCACACAACGATGTGTCCTGTTGGTAAAGTTTCCGGGTGCCATTCCTCAAGACTTTCACCATTTGAAGCAATGTTTTATCAGGGATTGTAACACTTAGTTACAAAATGATTATTGAATCATTTAAATATAATGTTAAGTGTTTTTAGAATTCGTAAGTTTTATATTCAACATTCAAGTTTATGGGGATGTGCCACTTTCTATGCATTACCATAGTGTAAATGTGGTCCTGACTTCAACCTGTAATCAAACCTTGTAATTACTGACTTTCTATATTGCACAACTATTGGGTAAAAAATATAACTTTATGTTTACGGCCAGTTTTAGCTTCACAAATGGGCTCCTCCATCATAAATCCAGCGTGCAGTGTGTATTTACTCTAAAACAGACTGGTCACATTTTGTTGGGAAAAGTGTTTTCCTCTTGAATTCTACGAGCTCAGAGGTAAAAAATGCAAAACTGAAAGTTTCCTACTTGAAAGATGGAAACATGCTAACACAAACATCAAGGAGATACATTTAAAAATTATTAAAGTAATACAAATTAGAAACATCCTCTCTCAAAGTGATGCTCATGCTTGCTCGCGTATTTATTATTTCTAGGCTCGACTGCTGTATTTCATCAAAAATATGTAGAGGCCACCTTTAAAAGTCACTGAATGATTCAAAGTGCTGTATGTATGAACATAATTTTTTAAGAGAATCTGGTTTCTTGACCATGTGAGTTCGTTCAGCAGAAAGCACACGCACACACACACACACACACACACAAACACACACTGATGACTAATTCAGGTGGAGGAGGTGCAGCAGAAACACCAAGCTAATTAGGCATCTGAGTGAACCAGCTCAGCTGCACAGAGGAAGCTAAAGTTGCAGGACAGAGACAAAGCAAAGGACCAAGATGGACTCTCAGCACATTGTAAGTATCTGCTGAGTTGTTTTTCTTTATTTAAATACATTATTTGTGGTTACTAAAAAAATGCTGTATTGAACATTATTTTTCAAAATTATAAGGAAAACAGAAAGCCTAAGCTCTCAGCTGCTGCATGGGTCCGTTGACTTTTGATTTTGATACTGAATGCAGATTAAATTAAGTGAGTTTCATATCATAACAGTTAGTTAAAACGATGATTCCCTCTATTAATAAAGGAAAAAAATAATCCAAGCCTATCAGGTCCTGAGTTAAAAATCACGAGTTAAGTGTGATCAACCATATTTGTTTGGATAGCTGAGTACAATTTCATTAGTCACACTTAGATTAGATTACTTAAGTAGAACCTGTGTGACAAAGTGAAGTAGGTTTCAAGATCTCAAAAATCAACAGATTCTGTTACAATCTAAAGAAACAAACAGCTGAGAAACAAAGTGTTTGATATCTATCAGTCTGGAAAGGGTTACAAAGACCATTATTCACAAATCGAGAAAACATGGAACATCTGTGAACCTACCCAGGAGTGACCGGCCTACCAAAAGTAGTCTGAGTGGATCAATGCCTCATGCAGGAGGCCATGACTCAATAATAAAAGAGACTGGGCAAAACTGGCATCCATGGGAGACTTCCATGGAGAAAACCCCTGCTGACTAAAAAGAGCACAAAGCCTTGTCTGACATTACCAAAAAGCATCTTGATGAACCCCCAAGTTTGGGGGGAAAATATTCTGTGGACTGATGAGACAAAAGCTAAACTTTTTGGAAAGTTTGGGTTACATTAAATCTGGAGCAAAACTAACACAGCAATTCATAAAAAGAACATCACAGTCAAACATGGTGGTGGTAGTATCCTGGTCTGAGGCTGCTTTGCTACTTGAGGACCTGTATGACTTGTTGTAATTGTAGAATTCTGCAAAAAAGATTGGGCCAAAATTCCTCCACAGAGATCTCAAAGACATATTGACTGTTGTCAAAAACGCTTGATTGCAGTTGTTGCTGCAAAGATGGCCCAACCTGTTAAAATTTACATCTACATTTTGCATATTTAACACTACCACTTTGTAATGTATATTACACTGATGGTGAGTTCATACAGACTGGTACTCAAAGGCCTTGGGTAACAAACAAAAGCAACAGCTGAGAGCTTGTGAGGTCATTCAGGACTGGAGTGACCTCTCTGGGTTAATTTGGTTGGACCAGTGAGGTAAATCTACACAAAACAAAAAAGACAAAAACCAGGTGTAGCGTTCCTGAGCCGATATAACCACCTAATCTCTACTCTGTGTGTGTGTGTGTCTGGTGTCGTCTGTCAGCCCGGAGACTGATGGACAGATGTCTCCTGTCACCACGGTAACTGACTGTCTCCTTCTTTTCCAGGCTTCCGTCTGTCCTCTGACAACATGTAATTAACTGACACTCTACCCTCTGTGTGCGTGTGCGTGTGTGTGTGTGTGTGTGTGTGTGTGTGTGTGTGTGTGTGTGTGTTGCAGGGCAGGATCGGAGCTCGACATCTCTCTCAGATTCAGGAGGAGTCGGACAGCAGAGAGCACAGGTAACCGGACAGGTGAAGAGATACACCACCGAAAGAAAAAAGAAAGAAAGAAAAAACAGGAAATGACAAATTGATCTGAAACAAACGAGTCTGATTAAGAAGCTACCAGGCAAAGGTAGGATTACACAAGCAGGTAGAGAGGCTAAAAGGGGAGGGGGACAGCCTTGGTAGTGCATTCGTGCACATCATTGTTGTCATCATTTCACATAGGAAGGCTCCTAACTGAGCAAATTGACCTGGGAGTATCTGTATTAAGAGCTGTTTGATTTCTCTAGATGCTAAGGAAAGGTGCATGTGTGCTTCCTTTGTAGCAGAGGATACATTGGAGCATCTTTTGAAGCAGACAGTGCCATCTATCTATTCATAGCGACGCACCACCTGACGATTAATGAAAGCAGTAAGCAAAGCAAAGTAGTGCATATCATGTAAATGTTGAGTATATGTGCGCTTTCCATTTCATAACATAATTTGATATGTTTTCAATTTTTAATAACAGACCATTAAACCCACAGCTGAACTCTGAGCATCAAATAAAATCTGCAACAGAGATTTATATAAGCTCTCTAAATCAAGATTATAAGCAATATTAAGTATACTTAAGTTTCCCTGTAAATAAGCTTGCATTAGTTATGTCCCCGCAATGGCCTCTTAATCGCATAAGTAATAGTCATATAAAATCCTAAACAAGGAGGAGGATTGGAGTTAGAGTCCAACATCTCTTTAGCAGGAAACATAATAATGCTGATGATTTATGATTTATTTCATTCAGAAATCAGGTTGTTGTTTTTATGATCTGCATGAAAAAACACAGTAAGAGAACACTGGGGAAGGTTTGGGTAGGGTTAGCGTTTATACTGCATGTATTTAATAAAATAGTTCGTTAAAAACACAAAATGAACAATCGATTAGCCTTAACTATTGACTTAAAATGATTAAATAATAGGAATAGAAGGTTCAAATTTCCAAAAGAATAAAAGCACAACTTAGATTTTGGTGGTTAGTAAAGTGGTTAAAAAAAATAAAAAATAAGAACTATAAAGCAAAGTCATCTAAACTAAACTTGGATGGAAACATTGCTGCTGGCAATAGAGGACCTGGAAACTCAGTCAGGGCAGTTCAATCTGATAACTGTGTGTGTGTGTGTGTGTGTGTGTGTGTGTGTGTGTGTGTGTGTGTGTGTGTGTGTGTGTGTGTGTGTAAGAGAGAGATAATCTGCACTGAAGCACAACCTTGGCAGAGGGATACTTTACTGGGATCAGACCCACTGTGTAAACAAATCTGAATGGAAACTGGTTTACATGGAGGAGTTTGTGGTTTGTGTGTCACAGTGTGTGTGTGTGTGTGTGCGCGCGCGTGCGTGCGTGCGTGCGTGCGTACGTGTGTGACTATATGTCTTTGTGAGGCTGAAATCTCATATGTGAGGAGGTTTGCGGACAGACAGGACATTTTTGGACAGGACTGCTGAAAACTATTCACAGCATTTAAATGAAACTTAAAAAAAAAGGGTGATAATTAAGTTTTAATCTACTTTGTTACGCTTGGCTATTTGAAAATAGGTTTAGCTCTTTTATAAAGATTTAATATTCAAAGGGCTCTTTGAGAGTTCCGACTTGGTTTTTAGGGTTCATGTTTAAAATCAGTTTTGGTCCTGAGAACATGATATTAACATGGGTCCCCACAAAGATAGGATGGCAAATTTCTGTGTGTGTCTGTGTGTTAATTGCTATGCCAATCAGCACGCACTGTCAGCTCGACAAGATTAAGACATGGTGGGCTGAAATATGAACTCATCACTCTCCCTCCTGCTCTGTCAGTTCCCGTTTCCTGCCGCCAATCATCCAGCAGCAGCAGAAAGGTGAAAGAAGGAAACCACGTGTGGTGGAGAGACAGGAAGAGAGGAGTCCGTCTGATGATCCGTCCTCGCTGCCTCTGGGCAGCCAACAGGACAAGCTGGAGGACAGCAGGAGTCTGCTGGAGGAGGTAATGTTTACAAAAGATATTACAAATTCACATCACGGCTGTGGTTGATTGTTAGAAGAAGATCAAGATGAAGCAGCTCACCCACTACAATTTCTTAGGTATATTTATTATATAAATACCAGATAAATACTGATTTTAAGACTTAATACTGCACAATGTAAAAAATATTTTTAAAAAAGACAAGACAAAACAATCTAGCTAGCTGTGCCTGTAACATTTGGGTATGAGTATATTTAAAGACAGTCATTTTTAAACCTTATAATTTTTTTTCTTTTTGTTACTTTGTTACTCTTACTTCATAAAATTCAATAGTTTATGTTCTTCAAATTAAAATGGCCAATCACAAGAAAGCGGACAAACTGTGAACTGTGACTCATACACAGTGTTTACATTTGAAGAGAGATGTGAATTAATTAATTTATTAGTATTTATAAATCATTTTTATCAGCTAAATTAATGTATGAATACCAAAATAAAATACTTTCTTGGAACTTTGCCCAGAAAATGGAATTAACTGATAAGCTAAACCTTGCTAGGAATGTTTCTATGTGTCTAAAGCTTGATTTACATCCTTGTGCTCGGTGATTAGAGTGGGTTTATCTATCTATCTTATCTTTTCAGTTAGCTCATATCGAGAAGGAGCTTCGAGAGTCTCAGCGGCTGGATGAGGAGCGACAGCGGGAAGCTGAATTCCTCCGTCAACAGCAAAACAAGCTGCTGTGGCAAAACCTCTGTTACCTGAGTCTCAGCCAGCGGATCACCAAGTACGCAAAAATACACAAACACACCCGAGGAGTTAAAGTTATGTAGTATTTTTAGCCTGTTTGCTTTAAAACATACAAAATAACCTCTCCACAAAAACCCTCTGCTTTCTGTGAGTACTCTGGTTAAAAAGAGATCCTTTAAAATCCTTTAAAATATTGTAAGAAACAGTTATTTCTGATAAAACTCATTCAAGCTGAGCTGGTTGACTCAGAATGATTCAAGTAAAAATAAAGATTTGAGGAATTCTGCTAAAATTCCTCTTTCCAAAATGTATCAGAAAAGCCTGTTGAATGTTTTATGTTTTCCTTTTGTTGTTGCTCCTTTATTTAACCCTGCATTTCTCTTCCATTCAGCTTCATTAACCACAAATTTAAGAAAAGAAAAAAAAAAACCCTTTGTCAGCTTCACCATCCGATCTTTAAGTGATGACGTATGAACCCTGCTTGCGGGTCCAAATTACTCTGCGTTTATTAAGGCTGTTGTGTTTTTAACATGTTTTAATGTTTTGTATCTTGTTCTATTTAATTTGAACAAGCCAGTAAAAACAGTCAGTGATCACTTTCTGTCTCTCTCGGTTTTTGTTAGTACTGTTCATTATAAAGTTCAGTTTTTAAAACCTTACAGTGTCACCACAGCCCAGCCCATGCAGCAGTAAATGAATGACTAACCTCATATTGTGGATGGATTATCTCAGTTGTTCTCCTGACTGAAGTTTGGTCTGTTTACAGCATCCTGCCATGCAATTGCATTTGTCTCTAACCATCGGGAACCCTCACGTTAACTTTTATCGAATGGAAAAAAGTTAGCATTCATCTTCCAGCTTCACTGTATTTATGTTATGCTAACATAGCTGTGTCGCCAGCAATCACGTAGCACATCATTATATACCAGCAAATAGTTTACAGAAAATTTCTCTTTCAGCCAAACTGTCTGATCTTTTATTATAACATCACCTTGTACTTACAGCTTTGTTACCGAACCATCATAATGGAAGGGCTTTTAACAGAAAAAGACTTAATTTGAAATCTAATGTCTTCTAGTCTGTAGAAAAATGTGGTAAAATCTCACCCACCCCTAGCCCTAGAAAGTTGATATGGTGGATGTTGGAATATTAAACGGTTTTATTGTTGGTAATTTAGAAATTCTGAACATTTTTTTTCGAACCTGAAACATGGCTGGGCTCTGAATTAAAGAGTATAAATGAGTCTAAGAGTAGATTAATTAAAACAGCTGCATTTATCCTGAGACATTTACAGTGTCAGGGATAATTAACTGATGATTAACTTTTTTGAGTGTAATCTTTTCCCTGTATAGACCCTGGGTCAGCAGCTACTTCAAGACGTTTCCCATGCACATCTACTGTCTGCCAGTCCAGGGCCCCAGTCGCAAAGGCAGGAGGTGGGCACTGAAGAAGAGGAGATGACTTACACTTTGTAAATTTGTTGGAAAAATATGCGTTTATTTATGTTTTTTATCGTACAAATAAATGTCATTTCCTCATTCTTGGCAAAACTTTCTGATTTATTGTTTTTAGTTTAGTTTAGATGCTGATCATTGTGTCAGGTGTGTTGATCATCTAGATAACATCATGTAATGATAATAATAAAGAACTGGGGAGATTAAAAGTGTTTATTGTCCACTGCAGTGTCTTTTATCCGCAACTTTAGGGACTGATGATACCCCCTAGTGTTTGCTTTCATTAACACAAAGTACTTCTAAGTGCTTCTAATTTTGAAGTCAAAAGATGTCTCTGCTTTGTGAACGACCTATTGACTAGTTTTGCTAGCTTTTGCTCACGGGAAAACTATTATTATAACTATATTATACTTCATACTTCATATTTCAAATATGATCTGGATATGATATGGTATACTATGGTCATACCAGAGATAACCTGACCTTTCAGTGTGAGAAAATGAACCTTTCATATACTGCATTTGAAAAGGGCAAGTGTATTAATCTCACTAACACAGTAGACACAAGGATAAGTTAGAATTTAAAAATCCCAAACGAAGGTAATTAAACCACACTAAGCATCCTTTGATGAAGACTATGGTTTAAAATCATATATTTGTTCTTCTGTATGATACATACCGTATATGGGTGTAAAATTGAACAACGTTGGAACGGAGTGTTTTCCATGATCGACTCTGAATGCAGCACTACGTTTGTACGTCACAGCGTCACAGCGTCGTCCCTCCCTTCTTGAGTGTGCGTGCACAGCTTCTCCGCTGAATACTAGACATTATGGTGAGCTTTTACCGTTGTTTCTTTAATATTTTGGACAGATCTAAATAAACAGATTCGCTCGTATTTGTCTACAAGCGCTTACAGATTCAGTTCAGCAGCTTCTAAGTCATTAGTCAGTTTCAGAGGCAGTTTGGCTCCCCGTTAGCTGGCGGTGCTAACCGGCAAGCAAGCACATGGGCGTTGTGAATGCGCTAGCAGCTAAGCTAACAGCTTAAATGTGGACCTGTGTGTCATTACATAGGTTGTGATGAAGCTGGCAGATTTATGGCAGCGAACGGAGAAAACTAATCTGTGTGGTTGCTTTGGTGCCGCTCTGGCTGCTCTTGTTCCTCTCGTTTAACCCGTTAGCATGCTAACGGAGGGTTGGTTGTCATTTGTGCTTTGTGACTGTTTGAGGAACAACTCAGCAATTCTAGACGCTAAAAAATGGTTAATAATTGCGCTATAGGCGGAAACAGTGAACGTGACCGACAAGTAAATGTTTAAACAGCCAACATGAGACAGAGATGTTTAAATTTTTACGTTGTGCTTATTTTCTTATTAATTTGTCTAAAAGCTTCTAGCGGTTTCTAGTGTATTAGGGGCGGGTCTCGACTGTCGCTGCTGCCTTCATGGCCGCAGGAAAAAAATACCCTGTGCATATAGATATACATTTCATTCAAGTTTGTTAAAATGTAACATTTTGTGGCTTTTTTGTGAACTGTACAAAAGTTACTGTAATGATCAGTAATCAGTGACTGACTGTTTGATTGTTGCCTTTCTTTGTAGGCGTCCTTATCGATGGCCCCGGTCAACATCTTCAAACATGGAGCAGATGAAGAAAAAGCAGAGACTGCCCGACTG